>NC_057879.1:462500-762500 GCF_019740435.1 Gambusia affinis
AAATGATGTGTTTTAGTTTAATTTTACTTCACTTTTGTCTTCACTGCCCTCATTAGGAAACTCAGTGAACGGTGCAGGAGGAGACCAATTGGTGGCGTCTCATTTTCTCCAGTTGCAAATACAAGAATGTTTTGAAGCTTGGATAATCCTCCATCATAAAGCAGTTTTTATCATCAATTAATATACCAAACATTCATAACAATACAATAATTAAATGGGTGTGTATCATGTGGACATATCTGGGAAAACTGCAAAGATTTTTGTCTCAGTTGAATTTAGAACTAATGTAATTGAATATTGAATGTAACCAGCAGTAGGCCAACCGTGTTTGTATGACAATAAGTGACTGTGTAGTTTTACTCAGACGAAGAGAGTTAACTTTCTGACCAGCATTGTTAATATAAAATGTAAAAAGTGTTGGGATAAAGTGCAGATACTTGAGGAACATGCTTTGTAACTTCAAAACAGAGAAGATTTATGCTAACAACAAAAGAACATCCTTTTCTCCTCACTAGTGAGGAGAAAAAAAACACATTGAGAGGAAGAAACTGCTTACGACTGAGAACTGTTTTTAAACCAATTGATGTTTGGGACAGAAAGGCTTGTACAGTCTTTACTGAGTACTGTGACAAAAATAATCTTTCTCACTCATCTTTGCCCTGATTTGAATAGCTTTTGAGCCAAAATTATTTTACAATTGAATCCACTTAAAATTTGTAAAACCTGAACAGAAAAGTCTGTTTTGTTCTGTGTTGTCCCGAAAATGTAAAGTAGCACACAAACAGAAACAACTCTCCAAAGACCACACTGTCTGCTTCGGCTCATCTTAAGAAACAAATATGCTCTTTAATATGAAATAAGCTTCAACAGGTCAGGTCAGTAAAATATAAAAACAACAGACTTCTTTTTTCTTTCCTGCCATGTTTCAATGTAATGATTAACTGCTTTTCTCTGGGTGCGCACTTGGTCATAGGTCAAGTTTCATAGAGTTTGAAACTGAAGACAACACTTTCACAGACTTGTTTCTAAGTTGTGTAACATTGACGAAGCAATATTTCAGAATCACATGGAGAGGAGAATAGTGGTTTGGTAAGAAAATCTAAATGTTGGGGGCCCAAGTTGTCTGCAATACCTTCTAATTCATTGTTATCCTAATTAAGAGTAATTATTAATATAATATTAGTAATAATTGAAAAACATCGAGTCATAAAGAAATATTCAATATCAGTCAGACCTTTGAATTTGGTATTGTAACAATCAGTTAACCTGTTTTAAGCAGAGCCTATTGAACTGTTATCGTTATAAGCTGATATGCAAACTGCCAGCAGAGATAAGTAGGTCATGATAACCTGCTGTACGTAGTTTCCACAACACAGCATGTATCTGTACCATACATATCTAAAACATATCTAAAAGGCTTTCTGTGCTCATTCATCATCAGGCGGATCAGCAGCTGCAGAGCAGAGAATGTTTGTCTGACTGAATTTGGGCTGATAGACATGAGGTTCCCTCACTGACCAAAGGTCTGTACAGTGTGTACAGAGCAGAGTGGCACAAAAACACCAACGGGGAGACAAGGAGTGACAAGGAAAAGAATCGTCTGTGATGCCAGCTGTCATGGTAGAGAAGTAGGAATAAGATAGAGGGAGCTAACTTTGTCCGTTCTGAATATTTAATATGATAAATGAAAAAAATCAAAAACAGAGACACAGATCTATACTACCAATAAGAACATAAACATAACCAGAAGGATGCCTGCTTCACCCAGCACACTTTTCATTATCAACTGACAGACACCATGTTGTCCTGTTTGATACAGTCTATCAACTCACAGGATGTGCCAGAATATATCAGAATGCATTCAAATCACTTTCTGAAAACATGCAATTCAGAGAAAACAACAAATACATTCATAGCACATTAAAATGTACAGCTTTCAATTGTATTGTTATGGATTTCAGAACTTTGTGAAAACGATTGTAGCAGCAGCATCATCAGACCTAAGTTCACACAAAAGACTAAAAATTGTTAAAAATATGACCAAAATATAAACCAGATTAATAACATCCATCCATTTTCTGTTCACCCTTTGACCCTAATGGGGTCAGGAGGGTTGCTGGTGCCTATCCCCAGCTAACGTTCTGGGCAAGAGGCGGGGTCACCCTGGGCAGGTCACCAGTCTGTTGCAGGGCAACACAGAGACACACAACCATTCACACACACACTCTCACACCTAGGGAGAATTCACCTAGAGACCAATTAACCTGACAGTCATGTTTTTGGACTGTGGGAGGAAGCCGGAGAACCCGGAGAGAACCCACCATGCACAGGGAGAACATGCAAACTCCATGCAGAAAGACCCCGGGCCGGGAATCGAACCCAGGACCTTCTTGCTGCAAGGCAACAGCTCTACCAACTGCGCCACTGTGCAGACAGATTAATAACAATAATCACAAAATTCTCTATAATATTATGACAAAAATGACTGTCCAGTTATCAGAAATAAAAGTGCTGTACCCACAAACAAGGAGATCTGCAACTGAGGACAATGACTTTGTGAATCTCCATAATGTGCATGTGTTGTAAGCTGTTTACAATACAGGCTATTAGTGCAGGGAAGAAAACACAGATATGCAATAAGATAATAGAAGCTGTACAAGCCATTATCCTACCTGCACACAGTTGTCACAATATTTATATTTTCTTTGGGTTATTTATGTAATTTGGTTTAATTTGATCTCAACTGGAAGTAGTTTTTGGGTATGTAGCTACATTACCAGCTTTAAATGACTGGAGATGGACATTTTTCCTTAGTAAAGTAGGAGAAACTCAGTCAGACTGTCAGTATTCAAACCTTGCCACAGATTCTCATGAAGATTTATCTCTAGACTTTGACTAGTCCATCCTTAAAAATTAATATGGGATAACCTGAATCCTTTAATTGTTGCTCTTTCTGTACGTTTAGGGCTGTTGTTCTACTTGAAGTTGAAACTTCAACCTACAGTTTTGTGAATAGACCTATATTTACATGTGAAAACTTTATGATTTGGTATTAGCACTCATCTTGTGTCAGATGGAGGGAAAACTAAGTTCTGGCTTTGGTTTCCCCTTTCAAAATAAATGAAGGTGAATATCTACATATTCTTTAAAATATATATACAGCAGACTTTATTTTTCATGTTGGTAACATTTAAGCCAGGGTTTTATGAAGCACACGCTTTTTAATTATGACTTTATAAAAAAGCACCATATCAAGTCAGTGCTGATGGGCAGCCTGAGTGCTGGCAAGAACCTGAGACAGCTTGTATAGAGGGAGGAAGGAAATGTTAGTTTGTTTGGTACTTGTGAGAACTTTGTCAGAAAAGGTACATTTGATTATTGCACTACATTATATTATTTACCTAAGCAAAGTTATAAATGTCTATTAGTGCAATGTTGCTTTGATATTGTCTGACAAGCAGTGAAACCACAAGTAAAACAGCTGAAACTCTGACTTCCTTTAAATCTCTAAAAACCAACCTGTTTAGGATTGTTTTAGAAACATAATCAATTACAAATTTATTGACAGAACTTGACTTAATGTCATGTTTTGATTGATGATTCTATGTTGCATTGTGTTTCTGTGTTTGATTTGATGTAAAGCAGTTTGAAATGCTTTGATGCTGAAATGGGCTATACTAATAACATTTGATTGATTGATTGAAGTGTCTATAGAATCCAATATAACACCCTATGTTTAGTGACGGGTTAAAAAATTCAAGCTATGAAGTAAAACTGAACATAACTACATTCAAGAAAACACAAATAATCAGACATATGAATGTTTCAGGTCATTTTATTATCACCTGCAATTCAATTATTGTGCCGATTTGTTTTTGTGCGAGTTTCACATATGAAAAATGACATACTGACATTTTTAAATCATACTTTATAGGTTAAATTACTCTCAACAGAAATCATAATTTAGCACTTTAAAAATAATTATAAATACATTCTATTTCTTGAAAGCAATAATAATAATCAAAATACATTGTATTCACAGAAACTGTTGCAGCAGTGATAGAAACACTGCATATTACACAACTCACTCACATTATTACATTAACATCTATGTTAGTCATTTCTACAGGACTGATATTAGTCCAGAATTAATTCATAAGTATGAAGAGTAGAGACAGTCAGGTTTTTTGGAAAAGTTGTTCAAATTGTACGTACAGAATGTGATTGAATTAAAATGAACACATTATTAAGATGTTCTACAAACAGTAGGAATGTGAGTTTAACGAGTTTGATTATATGAGTGGAGCAGTAAAATGTTATGACTCCTGCCTTTAAAGCTTGGCTGTAGCAAAGGACTGAGCAGGCCTCTGTTTTTAGAGATTGGTCCAAAAAATGTGGAGAACCCACATCGGAATGAATGAACGTGGTTCTTTTGTGACGTTATCAACAGGAAACATCTTACCTGCTTTGCCTAACTCGTTCAATGTCTTCATTTTGCATTAGTATTCAGTGTGTGATGATAAATCAAGCTCTTGAGACAACATGTGATATTGGGTTCACAACAACAAACAAACAAACAAAAAAACCAAACATACATCCTAGGGAAAAAGAAAGAACCTTTTCTCCCAACTATTGTAAGATTTTCACAAATCAGGAACCTAACTTGAAGAATGTGTAATAAGTGTGAAATAATAGTCCAGACTTTTCTAGAGTTTTATTTTATTTCTATGGTGTTCTAAGTATAAAAAAATAGGGGATTCCATAATTTCAAATTGTGTTTTAAAGAGTCACTTTTAGGGATGAATCATAAAAACATATAATATCGACTTTGCAATATTATTGATAAATATTGCAATATTTGTTCTGTTTTTTATTTCCATTTGTGCTTTCACTGGCCTTTTGCATCCGGGTCTCTGTTTTGAGCAGCTACAGCTAATTAACATTATTAGTGGCTGATGGTTACCCAGTCACAACAGGCTCACAACAGTTCTAAATAAAGTGTCTTATTTTCTTATTTCCATTTTAAACTTATCATCACTTATACCACAAAAAGAATTTAAAAGTGCTGGAGGCGTCCTAGTAAACGCAGTCTTTGTTAGTCTTTGTTAGCCAACTCTGCTATATAATTGGACAACAATTTCCAATCTTATTTGAAAATAAGTTTTAAATTTAGATAACCAGGTGCCAGGCTTAAAGCTCACACCTTCATATCACAGACTCATATTAGTAGCTCGGACTGAAACGGCAATTAAAAACTTAAATTTGGTGGAAAGATTCTGTCTGTTAACATCTGAGGAAAGTTTCTATTTTTTCATAAGTTCAAGCTAACAGCATATGAGAGCAGGGCCAATACATGCTATTCAAGAACAGAGAAATTTGTTCTCTTCCCTAGATTTTCAAGAACAAAATGACATTCTGTTCTTTTAACATTTTAACAGAATATGTTCGGTTCTTTTAACATGTCACATTTGCATTAGAAAGTGACTTGGAGAGAAATCAATTGTTATTAACATTTAAGATTGAGGCAGACTGTATCCCACTACCAAGTTCCCTCCAGGTATGACAAACTGAACAGTGTTCAGCATTTGAGGCTTCCATAACTGTCTGGTTCAAAGTCAACCAGGTGTAGAAACCTGAATACTTTATTAGTGCATCAAATGAGAATCAGAAATAGTAGCTTTACTTTCTGGACCTCAGATTAATCCCAGCCTGTTCAGACATAATCCTGACATCAACATCTTCTGGTTGATGTTTATCTAAGTAATTTTGTTGCAACTTCATCCTCTTGATCAGAATTTAAACTAAAAATGTAACAAGAAAGACTGTTAATTCAAAAGAAAACTTCACTAACAACACACCATCACTCCGATGATTTGGTCCTGAAAGGTAGAAAGCAGCTCTGACTTTAGTCATGATGTCACCCAGCCAACAACTCTTCCATCAGCCTTCGGTGAGAGTCATTGTCTCATTTTCCTCTGAGATCAAAGCGTCTCCAGGATTTGTGGAAATGTCTCCTGTTGGGTGGGAAGCAATCTGTTTCAAGAGGTTCTCGGATTGAAACAGTTCCTGGGTCCAAGCCTGACAGACTTCTTCTATTCCCAAACCCTCTCCTCCATACTCTGGAGGGAGAACATCTGGTGAGAAGAGGTCACTTAAAGTATGGTGATAGTCTGTACCATGCATATGAACCTATGACAGAAAAAATACCATAAACCTCAGAGTACATCCACAGTGGATACTTGTGTGTAAACCAGAAAGTAACATTGTTTATTAAACTTTAATAATAATAAAGTATTGTAATACTTTTATTGTAATACTTTACAATAAACTTTTATTGAAAGTTTATTGTCATCTCTGTGTGGAAGCGGGCAATGATGACGACTCTCACCCTCTGCTTGATCTTATCTGGTAGAAAGGGACGGATCATAGAGAAGACTGGACGGAAGAATATCGGCTCATTAACCAAATGAATTCCTCTCACTTTTAGTGGAAAAGAGTCCTGAACAAAGGATTATACAATCACATTATTTGGTGCTGGATACAACAACATATAAACAGTAGTTAGAGTTGAGTCTTGCGTGTCATTTTCATCCCATGCCATCTTCATACCGAAAGCACACAGGATATCTTCCTGGCGAGGGAAGGGTTAATCTGCAGGGCATGGCCCAAACTCCACCCCTTCAGATCAAATATCACCTTCAAACCTCGCCTCTGTGTCTCTGTCTCCCTGGAGATGATTTCTGATGTCATCAGGCTGACCCTGAACACCTGGAAGGCTGACCAATCTTTTGGGTTCCATTGCCCTGCAGAAATACATGTAGCATTATGCTTTTGGATAAATGTAACTGCAAATAGACGACAGACACTGAGTCGGTCCCTATTTTATCACGACAACACAAAGGCCATGGCCATACACACACACACACACACACACACACACACACACACCCATCTAATATCATTGTAGAGCAGACAAAAACCAATCATACCTTATTATGAAATGTGAAAGGGAGAAACTCAGAGAACACATCTGAACTCCACACTGAATGACCCAGATGAAGTTTGAGTAACATCTGCTTCATTGTGCAGAATGAAACAAACATTGCTTAACGGGTCCAATGTCAACAAATAGTGTCTCCTCTAAAGATTGACACAAACGCTATTTGCTTTCTATTCTCTCCTGTACCAGGTTGGACCCCATATGTTGGATCAGAGTTTACATCCCAGCACCATAAAAATCTGTTTAAGAGCAGGAGACCTGAGGGGCCACAGAATAACCTCAACATGACAGAAACACCCTGTGGACAAAAGTTATCTTTGTCCACATCAAAGATAACATTTACATTGCATGACAATAATGATGCCATGACAGTAATGCAGGAGTTAACACTGGTAAGATTTTTTGAGAATGTGATGCAGCACATACACAGGGGTTTAGATTCAGATGATTTTCAGATATGCTCTGCTGGGGGTGAAGTTGCCACTAAATATGTCATTTAATAACTTGAACTTCATGCATTTCAGCTAAATTATAATTTATGCAAAGACTACTTTAAAAATCCCAGAGGAAAATTAAATGTTATAGTTCATTATTCAAGTGTCTTCAAAATCTTGCTGTTGCATCTCCAGTAGCAGTCTGCTTTACAGTGAGTCAGGAGATAACAGTCTGATGAAGAGGATGCTCAGGGTTCTGCATGTTATGAAGAAGCTTCTTTTGTCCAGTCATCTGCAGAAGTTTCAGACTCAGACTCCCCAGAACAGAACCTGCCTGTTTATGTCTCTCACTCTGATGATGCTATCCCCACACATAAAATATATATATATATATATATATATATATATATATATATATATATATATATATATATATATACAGTGGGGCAAAAAAGTATTTAGTCAGCCACCAATTGTGCAAGTCCTCCCACCTAAAAACATGAGAGGCCTGTAATTTTCATCATAGATATACCTCAACTATGAGAGACAAAAGGAGAAAAAAAATCCAGAAAATCACATTGTCTGATTTTTAAAGAATTTATTTGCAAAATATGGTGGAAAATAAGTATTTGGTCAATAACAAAAGTTCATCTCAATACTTTGTTATATAGCCTTTGTTGGCAATGACAGAGATCAAACGTTTTCTGTAAGTCTTCACAAGGTTTTCACACACTGTTGCTGGTATTTTGGCCCATTCCTCCATGCAGATCTCCTCTAGAGCAGTGATGTTCTGGGGTTGTTGCTGGGCAACACGGACTTTCAACTCCCTCCAAAGATTTTCTATGGGGTTGAGATCTGGAGACTGGCTAGGCCACTCCAGGACCTTGAAATGCTTCTTACGAAGCCACTCCTTCATTACCCGGGCGGTGTGTTTGGGATCATTGTCATGCTGAAAGACCCAGCCACGTTTCATCTTCAATGCCCTTGCTGCTGGAAGGAGGTTTTCTCAAGATTTGACGATACATGGCCCCATTCATTCTTTCCTTCACACGGATCAGTCGTCCTGGTCCCTTAGCAGAAAAACAGCCCCCGAGCATGATGTTTCCACCCCCGTGCTTCACAGTAGGTATGGTGTTCTTTGGATGCAACTCAGCATTCTCTCTCCTCCAAACACGAGTAGAGTTTTTACCAAAAAGTTATATTTTGGTTTCATCTGACCATATGATATTCTCCCAGTCAT
Source organism: Gambusia affinis (assembly GCF_019740435.1). Classification (NCBI taxonomy): domain Eukaryota; kingdom Metazoa; phylum Chordata; class Actinopteri; order Cyprinodontiformes; family Poeciliidae; genus Gambusia; species Gambusia affinis. Next base: position 471,175 of record NC_057879.1, read on the forward strand.
CTTCTGGATCATCCAAATGCTCTCTAGCAAACTTGAGACGGGCCTTGACATGTACTGGCTTAAGCAGGGGACACTGGCACTGCAGGATTTGAGTCCCTGGCGGCGTAGTGTGTTACTGATGGTAGCCTTTGTTACTTTGGTCCCAGCTCTCTGCAGGTCATTCACCAGGTTCCCCTGTGTGGTTCTGGGATTTTTGCTCACCGTTCTTGTGATCATTTTGACCCCACGGGGTGAGATCTTGCGTGGAGCCCCAGATCGAGAGAGATTATCAGTGGTCTTGTATGTGTTCCATTTTCTAATAATTGATCCCACAGTTGATTTCTTCACACCAAGCTGTTTACCTATTGCAGATTCAGTCTTACCAGCCTGGTGCAGGTCTATAATTTTGTGTCAGGTGTCCTTTGACAGCTCTCTAGTTTTGGCCATGTTGGAGTTTAGAGTGTGACTGTTTGAGGTTGTGGACAGGTGTCTTTTATACTGATAACGGGTTCAAACAGGTGTCATTAATACAGGTAATATATATATATATATATATATATATATATATATATATATATATATATATATATATATATATATATATATATATATATATATATATATATATATTTATATACACTGAGGGGCCACGCAGCAGTATGAGCCATTAGAGGTAGTAGTAAGTGGCAGTTATTTTGAGGTGTAGAAGAACAATGGGTGCCTGTCCATAGCAAGGGACGAGCATAGCCGGATTGCATCCCTATGCATTGCTATGGACAGGCCCCAATAATGAAATCAGAAAATAGGATAAACTTAACAAAAGGACAGTGCAACCAAACAGGCCTGATTGAACTCAAACTGAAACCAGAGAAATGACTTTACAGGAGAGATTGTAAAAAACTGTACAAACTCTGCAGCACAAATATGAAGGAGCTGGTTCCAGAGTCGTGTTTCTGCAATGGCAAAGCCTCCATCTCTACTGGGTTTTAATCTGCTCATCAGCTGCACTAAGAGCATGACGGAGACTTTTTGGATTGTAACAGTTAAGGAGAACAGTTAGATAATTAGATGCCAAACTTTTATGAGTAAGTAACACTAACATCAATACAAAAATGAACAGGCAGCCAATGTAAATCCTTTCAACTGGAGTGAGGAGGTCCTGCCTTCTGGTACCTGTTAAAAGACGAGCAGCAGCGTTTTGGACTAACTCCAAGTGATGGATTGATGATTGATTGATTGATTAATTCCGCAATATAAAGCATTGCAGTAATCTAATCTGCAAGTAATAAATGCAAGAACAATAGTTGTCAGGCTTTTAGGAAGAATGTAGGATTTGGCAATTTGGTATAAAACTAAGTCTTGACTACAGTGGACATTTGTTTTTCAAGTTTAACAGAACTGCCTAAAAACACTCTGAGATTCCTGCATTTCTTGTGCCTGCAGAGACTTCGTACAACATTCTCACAAACACACAGCTATACACACCAATCCTGTAGATGAGCACCCTGCTGCCAACGTGGTCCCGCTGTGGGAGAACAGCATGGTATGATGTCTTGAGGAGACCAAAGACAGATGAAGGAGACAGGCATGTGCTGATCTCAGGACTCTCCCTCCTCCAGTGCAGGTAGTTCAGCAAGAGCTGGAAGCACATATGGAAGAACTCTTACAGCTTGCTCTCTTATACATGAGCTTTGCATTTGACTAGTCCACAGGTCTCAAACTCCAGTCCTCAAGGGCCGCTGTCCTGTAACTTTTAGATGTGTCTCTGCTGCAGCACCTGAATAGAATAATGAGGTCATTAAGGTTCTGGAGAACTGATCTACACCAGGAGGACGTCATGAAGACATTTCATTCCAGTGTTTTGTTCTTGTGACACATCTAAAACCTGCAGGACAGAGACCAGGGGCCTGCAGATTGACACCTGTGGAATAGACAATCAAATTGATACACCGTAGAACCCTGCCTATTCAATATTCACAGAAAGTTCTGTGGAATGTAAGCTTCCAGTTATTTAACCAAAATCAGATTTTTTTTTTTTTTTTTTTTGTAGAGCATATCCAGAATACTTGAAAGAAAGCAGCTGAAAAAGCTGAAACACTTCCATTGATGGCTCACACACTATTGGCTGGTGTTTTCTTAGTGAGAACAAAACAGTTAGTGAACACCATTTATTTTAATTGGCACTGATTTACTGAATCCACAGGAGTGGGTGTAAGGAACATAGTAGATGTTAGCTTCTGTGTAGAACTAAGACAATTTCCACTGAGCACTTTAATGAATATTAACCAAAAATATGAATATATTTCTTTGGAACTTAATGTGAAAGACCAATACAATATGGTAAACAATTGTGCAGTAGAAATAAAATTAAAGTATTCATATATACATGTATAAAGTCAAAGTTTAGCAGCTGTTATTTGCTGGTGTCCCAACTGCAGAGCTTTGCCCCGGTTGGCTGGGCTCACACTGCTTTCAACTAGTCTCGTTTGTCAGACATGAGTTTTTTCCACTCATTCACATTGCAGGACAGTTTGTTTCTAAATCACTCAGAAACTGGTGCTCAAATAAGAACTATTAGATTCTCTAGATTTTAGAGGGAGCTAAACTAAAATGAGATTTCTTAATGTCTTTTAGGGAATGTTGCTCCATCAACAGTCAGTTAGATTTTTGTAGTTTTCCATTTTCTGGTGCTGTGAGGACTAAAACTAGGGTTTAAAATATTTAACACATTCTTTGCTAATTTTCTATTATAATATTAACTGAATAACTACAAAAACACACAATTAAAACAAATGAAAATCATGAAAAATAAAACCCCTATTCATCCTACTTCTTATTTAATGCTGCTTTTAACCAGATTATTTTAATATACTTATATCTTACAAGTTTTTAATTGTGTGCATAATTCCTTTAATATTGTTTTAATGCTTATGCTCTTTCTTTCTGAAGCAATTCCTAATGTTCATGCATAGATGAGGCTGTGAATACATTTAGCTAACAGTCAATGTAGGCAATTTATTCCTGGATCATAGTTAACTATAAATGAATGCAGCCTCAGCTGCTCTAAATGAATGAATGAATGAATGAATGAATGAATGAATGAATGAATGAATGATACAAGATATGGGATGTTTACAATTTAGAAAACATGAATATTATAAAGTAAATAATAGTGTTGCTATGGTAACAGGACTTAGTGAGCCTCCAAATTCAATTCTACTCTATGGTCCATGGATGTTAAAGTTGGTACTTCTGTGTTGAATCTGTGAAGGCCTGTTGAGGACGTCAGGAAATAATTTTACAGGCTCTGTGACAAAAGAAGAAGAAGAAGAAGATATGCTCAGAGCAGACTACTTTTGCAAGATATCCTAAATAAAATGTTTTTGTTTTAACACTATAGTAGTTCCATTGTCTATGCTCTATTGTGTCTGTTTTGGTTTCAAATCTTCAAACCTTTGCCACGTAATGTACAAAATGCATAGAAATGGACTGGACTTTAAATCTTATTCAGCTTCATTAGTTTTAACAAAAACCCCTTATTTTCTTTTCGACACAGAAAGTTGAAAGTCTCTGTTCTTGGTTGAAACTTTAGTGGTAAAAGCACAGGCCTTCCTGCTGGCTGGGCTCCCAGTCTGCAACTGGTCAGTGTTTTCCAGCTGGGAAAGCGCAGGTTCTGTACCTTCAGAGAGAGCGTCAGGTCGAAGTCTCTGGCGCGGAGAAATCTGATGAGGAAGCCGTCGGAAAACGTTCCCACAGCGGACAGATCATCGGCCTGCAGGGCTGCCCGCCTCAGGCTCACCACATGCGGCCTCAGCTGCTCTGAGTCGTCCGGAAGCTCCGTGAGCTGAGAACCGTTCATATCGCACTCAGGTCGGCTTTCTGCTGCTGGTCTCCTCCGGACGCTGCTAGTAACCGGACAGGAGGGGCTGGTCCGGCTCCCAGAGGGGAGGGATTGTGAGTTGGAATTTACTTGCAGTTTACTGTACACTGAAAAAAATAACTCTTTGGATGAACATAAAAAAAATCATGGAAAGGTTTTCCACCTGATTACTTTGCTTTATTTCAGCACCATGTAATTCTGTTACTATTATTTAAAGCAAACGTGTTAGGTCAATTTAATTTATTAAGGTTATTCCAATGTAGAGTAATTGTGTTGGCTAAACTTATGTTATTATGGTTATTCTATGGGTGATTCTAAATCAAATGTGTTGGCTGAACTTAATTTATTAAGGTTGATTCAACTCGTTTACTATAGTTGGACCCAATGTAATTTAATAGAACCAGCCCAACTAATTTGAAATGTTTTGGACCAAATAATTTAATTGACTAAGATTAATGGCAATTTAGTTGAAACCAACTTTTTTTTTTTCCAAAGAGTTTTTGCTGCACTATAGTGGCTCATATTTTTTGAGACCATAGGCTGACAGGGTGAGGACATGGCAAAGGTCACCGGGACCTGGAGTTGAACCAGCAATGTCTGCGTCGACAACTCAGGCCTCCAAATGTGGGGCGTACTAACCCCCTGGGCCACCACAGAAACCAGCTTAGGCTATGTTACAGTGATACCTTCACACTACTTATTAAGTTGATCCAACTCATGAAAATTAAGTTAGCGCAACTAACATGCTTCGTGCTGAAAGAAAGTTATTTAATCATGTGGAAATCCCTTTCATGTTTTAATTACTTTAATTCAAAGACATTTTTTAAAAAAATTACAATACAATACAATAGTGCCTTGCAGAGAAAAACAAATATCTATAGTTTAATGTGTAACTAAAACCACTTTGAAGTTTTCCCAGGTCTCTCGTGATCCCCTGATCTCACTAGACCCTCTTCGGAGGGAAATGAATCTGACTAAATTGAATCACGTTATTTCAACTTTAATACATGTTATTCATGTTGAGGCAACAAACGATTGTCTCACGTGAACTTTCGTGACATCCCGTGATTTCCTACGTTCTCGCGTGATTTCCCATGATCTCATTCGTCATCTTCAGCACTATATCACTCTGACTATAATGACTCATGTTATCTAAACATGGTTAAATTTTATAAATGTGAAGTTGTTGAATTTCTTGTTTATCCAACATGATAAATCACGTTTTTGTTTGAAAAATAAAATTATTTAGTTAAAAGTACATGATATTCTTTTGATAATCTGATAACCCCCTAAATTCATTTTCTACAGTGTAGGGTGAAAGTGGGGTGTTTCGTCACCTCTGTTAGCACTTTGAATGTGTACATATCAATCAACTCATTGGGTTTGTCGCAATTTGTCCCGAAGTAAACGGCAAAGTAGTCCTCAAAGTTGCGGTCAAGCTGTTGACTTGCTGATTGCTTGCTATTAAATGCGCTGCAGTTATAGAGATTGTTAAAAGTAATTAGTTCATCATTTTAACTAATTGCTAATTCAGAGCAATTAGAGGACGGAATCGACTTTATTCCATTTTCAAACCTGGAGTCTGGAAAAATGTAAAAGATTGATAAATGCTTCAGCCAACCATAAACAGCTGAATAGTGATCGACAGTATTAAAACACATTGTTCGTATGAAGGTTTTGTCATCATTACATCATATGCTTAATGATTAAATCACAGATCAATGCGTCAAGCTGGGTCCAAAACAATAAATATGTGCTGTTTCTACACTGTGAAACCCAATGGTGCTTTTTACTAAAGATAGTTATTTGTACTCATTCACGCTAAATAGTAAGAGTAACTTTTAGAAATTAAGTAGATCCAAAACAATCAGTTTGAGTTTCTAACTCATGCACAATAAGTACACACATCATTTCTTTTAAGTATTGTTGCTTTGAACTGTTTAAGTTGTGATCATTTACATGAATACGGTTGTGATCACTGACTCAGACCAAAGAAATCAAAACCCTGGTCTTTCTGATCACTGAGTTTTGCTCACGATGCTGAGGTGTTTTTCCTGTCGGCCATTAGAGGAAAGTTTCAGCAAAGAATTTTAGAAACTCCAATGTGAAAATAGATGGAAAGTGTTTTTTCTGAATAGAACTTGAAGAAGAATTAATGTACTTATAGCGTAAATCATTTCGATTCAGTGTATTTATAGCTCCAACTCATAACAAATGTCTCTTTACAAAAATACTTTAAATTCAATCACACTTTTTGACTCAGTAGAGTAAGCTCAGTGACTTATTAAAGTAGTTCAAATAGACGGTATTCCAACTGAAAAGTTGAAATTTTGGCAACACTGGGGGGTTGGCGATGGTGGAGATGCATTGGACATTGCCATAACATTCACATCCCAAGCAGCGGATTATTAAAATGTAACTAAGCCCCTGGGAAAATATGACAAATATTGAAAAATCCCAGCAAAGTGAACAGAGTCAGTCCACTCCAAAGATTTCTTCAGCTGCAGTTTGCCTCTCGGTGCTAAATTCTCTCAGATGCTGAACTGAATTGAAATCTTTTTTCAAACATGTAAAATGTCAGAGTAAAATATATAACAAAAATGAAACAATAGAAATAATAACCACACATAAAAAACAAACATATCCAGGTCGAAAAGGAGTAGGAAGAACACAGCATCTATTAAATTCTACCCTCATTTGTGTCATAGAGTATACAATGAGCATTTCAGTCCAGAATGTAGAATCCAAGTCCCCCCCCCCCACATGCTAAATATTTACACATCTAATTTTTCACATATTACCATTTCTACACTTTCAAAATTATATCTTTATAAGACAATGTTGCTTCAGCAGCTCAAATATTCAGTTCTAATACTCAAACTCAGTCCGATAAATGAACAGGAACAACAAAATGACTGCAGACTTCAGGTTTCATTGCTTTGTATCATTACCGCCCTCTTCTGGTGCCTCATGTCTACTGCAGTCTGTACATCAATCCACATTTTGAAAAAACTTCCTTTGTAAGTGTGGCAACCTCTCACTAGTCTAGCCCCTTAAAGTTCTTTCGTACGCGCCACATTTCTTCTAAAAAATTAGGTCATCTTTAAGTCTTTACTGGACTTAATAATAGGAAATAAAAATAAAAAACAGATTTAAAACAAACAGAAAGTGACGGTCAAAAGACTGTGTTACTCTCAATGTGCCAGACTTCTACAATGAGCAAATACTTTCAACTTTTACAACCAATCAAAAGGCACCACGTAATAAGCTTAAACACAATCCAATTACAAATGCTTATCTCTTTCAAATAACAGTAACAAATGAAACTCACGTAAACACAAAATAACATTTTGTATGAAGTTTCAAAAAATGTATATATGGCTCCTACATCCTTAATTTGTACATTCTTTATCAACATCCCCCTCTAGAGGCAAAACATTATGACCACTCATATCTGAAGTGAATGGCACTGGTTATCCTTCCATCATGTCAGCTGTCAGTGGGGGACAGTGGGGTAAATGAACAGGAACAACAAAATGACTGCAGACTTCAGATCTAATGAAGTCAAGTGTGCCTACTGGAACAAGCATCAATCAATCAATCATATTTTATTAGTATAGCACATTTCAGCAGCAAGGCATTTCAAAGTGCTTTACATCATATCAAACACAGAAACACAATGCAACATAGAATCAACAATCGAAAAATGACATTAAGTCAGCTTCCATCAATAAATTCATAATTGATTACATTTCTAATAAAAAAGGAAGTCAGTGTTTCAGCTGTTTTACAGTTTTCCGGACGTTTGTTCCAATTTTGTGGTGCATAGATGCTGAATGCTGCTTCTCCTCGTTTGGTTCTGGTTCTGGGGATGCAGAGCAGAACCAGAACCAGAAGACCTGAGGGGTACATGTACGATGGATGGATGGTCTATTTTACCACTCAAAAAAAGAACAAAAAAAAGTCACAAATACACTAATAAAGCAAATTAGTTACAACTTCACTTATTTTGCCTGTGGGATTAATTAAGTATTTTTTAATTTAAATTTGAAATATCCCCTTTAGAGAGTGAATTTTCCCAGACACATGTAGGCAATCATTATTTTTTGTCTGATTTGCTTGGAATGCCAAAGACTAGACATGTAAAGAAAGGAAAGGAAAGATAAAAGAAGGCTTCAGTTTCCTTTGAAAAAAGATTTTCAGACTTCACACATTCATTTTTTGTATTTTGGAGGGATGGTTGGGCCCAGAGACAAACATCAGTCCACAAAGAAGCACCACTGACAGAAACAAAAGGCGTAGACCAGAGGTCACCAACCTTTTAGAGCACATATGTCAGAGTCAAGGCCCGCGGGCCACATCCGGCCCGCGAGAAGATTTTCTACGGCCCCTGGGATGATATTAGAACCGGCCCGCAGCAAGCCGGCACCCCGTCTGAAAAAATGCGAGATGCCCCCCCCCGTTCGATCCTCACAACGCGCGCAACCGTTCGATCCTTACAACGCACAACCCCCGTTCGATCCTCTGCGCAACCCCCCGTTTGATCCTCACAACGCACCCCCGTTCGATCCTCTGGCCACCTTCGATCCTCTGGCGGACCCCGGTCCGCTGCACTACACCAAATGCGTCATTTAAAAAAATCTCAATGAACATTCGATCAGTCCGGCCCTCGGCTTGTAGCTAAATTTTTTATTTGGCCCTCCGTCCATTTGACTTTGACACCCCTGTTTTAGAGACTGGGAGCTTCTTCACAGGTCCAGAGCAACAATTTCCAGAGATCAATTTTCCTGGCTCAGCCTTTATAACAATAGTATATATAAGTATTTATATAATTACATGCTGCCTGATCATATTAATGTTATGGACTACTGACAACAGTTATCAGTAATGGTTTACCATGGCAGATATGGTTAATTGATATTATGTGATCAGACGTTCTTAGTTCACAGAGTTTACGTTTGATTCCCTTTTGGAGCTTTTCTGTCTGATTCTAAATTACCCTCAAGAGACTGAGAGTCTGGATTGTTGCAGTAACACTTGCAGCTGCACACGCTGTACGCGCTGAGATTTTCCTTTAAATAAAAAAAAGAAAAGTTATTGTTTTATTATCTAACCCTCTTTACTATTAGCAAAAATGTGGAGAAAAAATATCTTTTGTGTCAAAAGATATTGTACACACAGCTGTGTACGGTCTGTGAGGCGTGAAGTGGGGCACTTCAAAGCCGAAATGTTATTGGTCAGTTTGCTTTTGTTTATTTCATGGATTGGCATTTTTTAAAAAATGAATGAGTGGAGTTTGAACCTCCCGTAGTTCTAAGATCCCGCCTGAATGTTTTACAGTGTGCGGTTCTGGCGGGTCGCCTGTTTATAAGGTTTTTTTATGGTTTCGCGAACTGAACAGCTGACGGGTCACCCGCTGGCTGACACCAGATGTCGGAAAAAAAAAGGTCTGACAGGTCAGAGGGTAGCACAAAACTATCACTGCACCTGACCTGCAGGAGCACAACCTCCTCCCCAATGCACAAAAATCAGCACAAACCTAAACCACAAGAGACTTTTTTCTTTTATCAGACGATGCTAAATAATAAAAACATAGAAGCGAAACCTACCTGTGTGGTTCATGGAAAGAGGAGAGTGTTGATCGCAGGTTCAGGTGGTGTCAGACATCCAGAGGATGAGAAGGTGAAGCAACATATTTGCTTCATTTCTACTCTACTTTGGATAGATTAAATTCGACTAGATTAAATTGTTTATCACGCAGTCTTAGCACAACGCTCAGGAAGAGCAGCCGACAGGTGACCCATCAGCTCTCCAGTTCGGGAAACTTCAAAGAAGTTCATAAACCAACGACCCGTCAGAACCGCAAACGGGAAAAAGATCTGCTGGGATCCAAACCGCTCTTAGAACTACGAGAGGTTCAAACTCCTGTCATTCATTTTTATCTTACAGAAAAAGCCCCAAGCCGGCAAATAAAAGTAAACTGACCAAAGAGATGTAGGCTTTGGGTGCCCTTTGACCCCAGAGACTCATACAGATGTATGCTTCGTACAAGATGGGGTTTTTTCTCCACAATTTTGTTAATAGTAAAGAGGGTTAAATAATAAAAAATCCAGAAATTATTCTTTTCTTTTTTTACTTAACTTAATCTCAAGGTTCACAGAGTATGTACAGCTATACAGCCGTACAGCTGCAGGCGCTGCTGCCCTCCGATAAAATCGTGCAGGCGTCTGCGCAGTTCTGAACTTTAACCATAGAAAAGAGTTTTATACATAAAGAAATTTATTTGAAACGTCTTTATCATTTCCTTTTTTAAAATTCTAAACATAAACAAATGTTATTAATTCAATGTAAAAAGATTCAATTAAATAATTTCTTTGGCAGTGCTCCCTAATGACAATGACTATTTTTAGAACTTGCTCTGCGGGCGACTGACAACGTCCCCTCGGGCAACCGGGGGCCCACGGGGACCGTGTTGTTGACCCCTGGTCTAGACTCTTCTGAACCTTAGTTCAAGTTCTGATCCCTAGATGTTGCTTGTGTACTTTGGTACTTTGGGTCCCCATTCACGTCCAGTTCAGCTAACTCTGACATCTCCCCCTTATTCACGCTCTAACTGCCTTTCTCTTTTCTTCTCTTGCCCTGAGGTCATGGATTCTCTTTCCTTCATCTTACTGCTTCAGTGCTCTACATTCCTGGGCTTGTGTAGCTTGGTGTGACATTCTTTTGTTTTAATATAGAATTAATTTGTCTACTCTCATATGATTAAGAATACCTACAGCAAACCATTTTCTTCATGGGTATATTTATATAAACAGCATAAACTGCACATATTTAAACAGAATTTAATTGATTATTGATTTTCTAATGCCAGTCACACTGTGTGTTGTGACTTAATAGAAATATATTGTAATATATTCTTCATAAATTTAACCTGGTTTTAATTAAGCTTAGTGTCCCAAAGAGACTTGTATTGTGACATTTGTGAGGTTGTTGTTATAACTCGTTCATCATTGTTTTAATAGTCAACATATTTTTGCTGTCTAAGCAAATTAAAATGAAAGAGGAAGCCATGGATCAGGAATTAGAAAACCTAAAAACTTTCCTGTCCCAGAAGAGGCTCTGGCTCCACCAGCTCACCAAGCAGTTCTGAGGATGAACCTCCACATCGTCTCATTGGGAAGGATTTGTTTTATTTTTTACACTGAGCAGCTGGTCACATTTCTATCAACAGTAAAAACTGATGTGTTGCCAACACTAAGTGCTTAATAAACTTGATTTGATGTAAAAAATAATTGGACAGAATTTATTTCCCTAGTTAATCTACCATTTCTCTCTCATACATTTCATTCACCTGTCCAGGGTGAACCCACCTCTCATCTGATGACTGCTGGAGATGGGCATTTAAGGTATCTTTTAAGGTAATTTAAGGTATTTAAGGCATCTTTTAAGGTAGCTTTTCTCCCTTAAGTTCATCCTTAAACCAACTTCATAGTTAATGCCAGCATCAACTGATTCTATGATGTTGCTGACTATTTTTTCTACTTCTAACATAAACAGGCAAATAAGTCACTCAGAAATGTTTTTCCACTCCAGGCATCTGGTCCCAATCATCATCAGTACTGATGATGTCACATACATAGCGAGTCCACAACATCCTAAAACTGTAAGTTTTACTTTTTTCTCTGCCACTTTTCTGTATTCTGATTAATTGCTCTATCGTTTTATTCTTTTTTGTAGGTTTCTGTAAAGTGCAGTGAATGGGAATGTTCTGTTATTGATCCTCACTGTTCCTAGGAAGGAGAAATGTCAGTTTGTCTGCAGTAACACTGGAATACTGACATTGTATTAAAACAATACTCTGTCCTTGGTGAAATATTTTTCACATTTCCTCTAAAGTGTACCTATTTTATGTGTTAATATATTCAAAGTTTACAGACAACATGCTAATAAAAATTGACAATTTGTACAATTCTGAGATAGTTTATTGACAATGAACACTCGATAAATGTGAATATATTGAATGCACAATATAATAAAAATGTGTTGTAATTGATCCTTCTGTGTTCTGGTAGCTTGATGTGTTTGCAGTACTGTACTGTGTGTGAAGCATTAATGTAGAAATTGTCAAAGCAGAACAACAAGTAACATTAAGTAATTAAAAAGTGTACTTCATTAGCAATTATACTAAACCAGAAGGAGAATACTGTGATCACACTTCTAATATGTCAAATATATGTAAGGCTTGTTTATTTAAAATACGTCATAAATATATTTCAAATGTAATTTATTCATGAAAATAGTACACTTAATCAAGCATGTCTTTATTGCATAAAAAGCCATATACTGTACAAAGTATAAATACATTAAGCACAAAATTAGTGGTTTCAACACAGCATGCTTCAAAAAACCTGAAGTATAATGATGATTAGTCTGGCTTCAAGTGTGCTATGATTTAATATACTTAATATATTTATTTTTCATTAGAATGCTAGTGACACTTTCCAAAACAACGGTCGCCGGCTCTTCTTATGCTACAGCTGATGAGGGAAAACAGGTTACAGGTGTGGAGGAGAGGATCGAGGAAAGGAAAGGAGGCTCAGATCCATTCCGCTCTCTGAGGACATCTATAGCGCAGCGGAGGAGCTAGTGGGTAATAGCAGAGGCGCCCAACAGCGACTCCTTTTCTATGGCGTTGGAGAGTTTAATGGTGACACACAGTCAACACCATTCAACACCAAACCTTCACCAGTAGTCAGAGCAGAGCAGACGTATCCCACTCCATGTTCACAATGCACATAAATCACACATTTCTAAATCTGTGTAACACTACCGATCATTTTTGCCTGAACAAATTACACTTTATAATCTGAATATTCTTTATGCTATTTGTAATCCAAACTACCAAGCAAACCACAGTACAGAATCTGAACATTAGCTGTAACCTACTAAAATTCATCATAAAAAAAAGAGAAGCATAGAAATTATAGATAGGCATTATTTATTCAAAGCCCAGGCAATCCATTTAAGTCAGCCTTTAGGAATCATTCAGTCTAATAAGAATTGTTTTGATGAGGTGTTTGAAAAAATCCATCCAACATGTTTATACCTTCCCGCCTCTCACCCTTTGACAGCTGAAGATAGGCACAAGCACCTCCAGTGGGATAACGGTGTAAGAAAACGGATGGATGGAGTTGCTTTCTGAACTGGAAATAACACACCCATTCCAAAAAAAAACCAAAGGACGCCTGGACTGGAGCACATTTGTTAACATGAAAATTTAAAATAGTAGCACCAGTAGAGTGAAAATGAAAATAGCATTTAACACTAACAGGAAAAGTTATGAACACATAACTTTATGCGGCAGAAGGCAGAAGCGACCGCAGAGGCTCAGTTCTCTTCTGTTCATCTTGTAAGTGCAGAAAGGATACGCTCACAACCTTGGTTGTAATGATTGCTTTTGTGAGCTACTCTTAGCTTTCTCAAACCAGTCATTTCAAGTTAACAGAGAGTGAACATTGGCATCTTTTGTATTAGGGCCCTGTCCACATGGAGTGAAACCTGTAAATTTTTGTAGAGAACAAAAATGTGCGTCCACACGACAGAATGAAGCATCACTGAAGGCGCTAAAGAAGGTATGCCAAGTCTCAGAATGATGCAAAAAACACTCCAAACAACACAGAACGGCATCATGTTTGTTATTTATGAGAGTGAGGTGCATGCAGGTTATAGAGAGAGATGGAGCTACAATGTCATCATGGACACACTGAAAAATGAAACTCAGATTTTAAAATATATCCACTCTGGGATCTGGTGTCTGGGATGGAAAAAAAATCTTTGTAAAATCCCTAAAATCTTTTTAGCGTGAACAGGGATGAAATATGCAAAATATCTGACCAAGAAACAACAATGGTAAAGGCATGCCTTACAATACACGTCTATTTTTCTTTTACAAATGTGAACATGTATTAATATGACTGCTGTAGGATCTTTGGATTTGGTGCTTGCTAGCTGCTAGCATGTGCACACTGCACAGATAGTCTCAGGCAATCCCTGTAAGAGCTCCATCTACAGGTTGTTCTTGGAATGAGAGGAATTTAACATCTTTTCATTGCATAAAAATTCAAAATTTAAATCTAGGAGACAAATCAAATGTAAAATGTGTGACAGTCACTGAATTCTAAGTAGAATCCCATAACAACACCAAGCTCCTAAAGGGTTGTGCTTACATATATATTATAAAACACAATAAAACACAATTAGGGCCAAAAAGTGTCAAATAATAATAATTTGAAAAAGAATTTATGCGTTTTTACTGAAAAAAGGCAAAAAAGGGAAAGAAAAGTGGCTGAGATGATTCATGGAGTAAGGCAATTCCTAGGCTGTTGTGAGGATAGAAAGTGACAAAAGCAGACCCAATAGGAAACAGAGCTGAGTCAGGAGAGAGAAGGAGGGAGAGACTCAGAGTAGCTCAGTCTCACAGAAGGACGCAGCGGTGGCTGGAAAGCAGTGGTCCAGGACAGAATAATACAAACAGAACACATGCTGCAAGCGACGTCTGACGAGGATGTGAAAAAAAAGGAAGGACGCCAAAAATGCAAATTGCTTTTTGAACTGGAAATAACACAAGAATGGAGACCTACATCATTTTCAAAAGAATTATCTAGTAATTAACTCTTCCAGCAAAGAAATCCAGCAATCATTACCAGCAAAGAAAAATAATAAGAGAAAAAGGGGAGCAAAATCCTCAGAGCAACTTAATAACCAAACTGAGAAGGAAAACATTGAAGAACAAAACAGTAAGTAAGAAGAAAGCAAACTGGAGTATTTCACAAACACTCTGCTCAGCTCAGGAAGAAAGATGTCCAAGTCTTCTTCCCGAGTTGATCGACACGGATCAGCTGGCTGGAAGAGCCCTAGCTTGAGAAAGGAAGTGCACGGCAATCGTTCATGCATGTTAAGAATTGGAGAGAGACTGATGAGGGCTGGTAGTGAAGGGAACCTGCTAGACAAACCCATCAAAACACACAACCAAATTTTCTCAGATGGATCACAGCAAGGATCGAAAGGGCATGCACAACTGCCAGGCCTGGAGGACCAACCCAGGAGCACAGGAACTAACTTCAGCAAAGGTACATTCACTTTCTTTACATCCTAACTTAAACACAGCTGGACTAACAGGGAGCAGAGAAACAACTTGGTTCAAGGTGAAAGATGATCAGTTGCCAATGTCTTGAGGAGACTGAATATCTCTTATTACAGGGAAGATGATGAGCATGAAACAAGTTTTCTCATTAAACATGTGGACATTTAGAGGCTTATGATATAAAACAAACAGTGGTTGATGCTTATGTAATGTTAAGATAATCACATTTACTATGGCAACTAGCAGGCATGTTCAAGGCTAGAGGGGAGGGGCTTGAGTCCCTGCTCCTTTTGTCCTTGTTTCTTTTGATTTTTGTTTTGCTTCATTTTATTTGGGGTGTCAGGAGGCCTGCCTGTGCCCCTCAACAGTAGTATTTAGCTAAAAATGACAATTTAGAAAATAAATTAGTCTGACTGCCCTTGGTCTTAAAATGATTGTCAGTGCCTCTGACTCCATGTTGTGAAGACATCAAATAACAACAACAATAATAAAAGTAATAATAATAAATCACTCAAAGTAGGCATAGTGGGTACAGGTGTACAGCTGCAGATGCTACTGATCAGAGCTTTATTTAAACCAACCACCGTGGATCGAGAAACAGCGGTGAGTGTCGTCAGCATCAGGCCTGCAACGGGGGATTATTGACAATATTGTTGGCATTTATTTATTTATTTATTTATTTTGGTTTGTCCACTAACTAAAAACTGTCATTTATTCCCAGGTTATTTTGCTAAGTCTCATATGTTCAAAATGAGTGAATTTAGATTTTTATAAGAGTTTAAAAAGAAAAGGAACATCTCTCTTTCTAAGCTGGGTATTTGCCTATTGTATTTTTATTTTTGGGGTTTTTGAAGGTTAAAGAGAGAGCAAAAGGATAATACCCATTTATTATTTCTAATTATTCAGCTTGTTGCTAACAATATTTGGGATGGTATAATCTGCAATTTTATATGGGGTAACCTTTCATTTTAAAGTTTGGTAAATAAATACCTTATAAAGTCTCATTATTGGTGGGCTTGATATTGCTAAGTTAACAAATGGTGGTTCATGGGAAATAAAATGAAACCAGGTTCTTTGGGTGCATTGGTAAATAAATAGAACCCAGAGCTCTAAATCTAGTCTTAGAAACTAAAAGTGCTACAATACTTCATAACCAGAAACCTTCTCTCCTATTGTCTGTGTAAAAACCACAGTCTCAGATCAATACTCTGCTCCAGAGCAATCAACTTGCCAAGTTGGTAACGTCCATAATTGTCGATCTGTTCTCAAGGGACAATGGTGACATGGTTGACCCCTCCATCAGTCCATTAATGTCCATCACATTTCTCCTTTCATAGACAAAACAAGTTGTGAAAACAGGAGTGGGAGAGTTAAGAACATCCTCATCCTGCATTATAATACAAGTCAAGATTACACAAACCTGTTGTCAGAAAGGTGTTCAACAATGGACTAGGCTTGGTTCATATTGTAATAAATATCTTACTTTATTTTATTTGTGAGTCTCACAAGATGCCTGATTCTAGTGATTTTTTTTTACTGGAATATTTGAGAGGAGACATGAGCCCAAAAAACTGAGTGCAAGAAAGCATTGGGTATAAAAATTGTCCTTGGGGGAGCTTTTCCAGTTGGAGTGGGTGTCAGGCAATATTGCCACCAGAGGGCAGTTCTGAGCTAGTGGGCGGAATGGAAACAGTCTGAATAATGTACATTCTCTCAAAGAGACATAAAACAGGTAGGTGACATGTGAAGATGTTAAAACAGACAGAAATCTCCATCCATATGCGTCTGCATATTTAACATTCCATAAATGACTGAGAGGAAGAAACTAAAGGTTCTTCCCGGTGAACCGGTCTCAGGTAGGCTTGTCAGATCATTACACACATCATGGTTGACATCCTGCACTGGCTTCCTCAGTTTAATGAATTGGTCATTGGTTAAAACAAAGTATATAAAAAAAGAAAAAAGAAGAGTTTCTAAATTTCAAACTTGATGCCATGTTATAAATTCCTTTCTGAAAAAAAAAAAGAACAAAAGCTACAATAATAGGACCATAAAATTCTGTACAGTCCAAACATTCTTGCTTTTTCAACAAACAGTGTGTTGGACAACAATACCGCCTCAGACATCCATAATTCTGCCGAGTTTTTTTTTTAGACCATGGAAGGCAAAGATGTAGATGTAAAGATTACTTCTACTGTAAAGTGGTGTGTATGTGTGTGTGTATAGATGGATTGAATTGAACAGACACAAATTAAATTAGTAACTAGGTGAATGAAATGTTTTTTTTTTTTTTTTTTTTTTACCAAATGTTGTTCTTTCCATGTTTCTTGTGATTTATAGATGATCCAAAGACATTTCGTAGAACCTCTGAAGGTTACCATATTGAATCTATTAGTTGTCATTACAGAGCCAAAAATGTAGTGTTTGTACAAAAAACCACATTCTGACTCACATGTTATATTTTATTAATATGACAAATGAATAAAAATTAATAAACATAATAAATATTTATATCTATTGTGTGCTGATTCCATTTGCATTGTATTATATAACAAAATAGCATTGCAACACAAGATGTGAGAAAGACATATTTATCATTAGAAGTAATTTTTTTAATATATTACATCTTGTTTTGATTTCCCTCTTCTCTCTTTTTAACTCCCCATGATGTGATGAAGGAGACAGGACTGATCTAGTTCACTGGAGGCCTGGAGGTAAATCTTTGTTATTCACTATGTTGAGCAAATATTTAGATACAATTTAGACTCTTGGGCAGCTATTCAGTCAACGGATTGACAGTGTTACTTAAACTTGTATATGCTAGTGAGACAGATGTAGTTTTTATCTTTGCTTTTTCTTGAGACACAAAATTGCTTTGGTGTTAAAATAAATGCTTCAAAAAAAGACTTGAAAATGGCAACATTTTATTTGATGTTTTGCACAGTTTACATATGTAGTGTTGAGAAAACCCAACCATGTATTGCTACATTTAGTAATCAGTGAACATTTTTGTTTTTTAGAATGAAGTGCAGAAATCTGTGAATAGCTTAACCAGACAAAACAACTGCAACAAATGATCCGATGAAATATGATTCAATACTGTACACATATAGCTACAGTTTTCAAAAAACAAACATGTTATGCATGTTACAAACATTTTGAACAATAACTGATGCGGTTCCCAGAAGACGATCAATGTGGTTTAGGAATATTCATAGTTAAGCTAAAGTTTTAGGTTTAATTCAGATGTAAGCTTTGTAGATTGAGTGAATGAGTCTTAGCTGTCCCTATAAACATTGTTTTTAATTTAGCATTTTTAATGCACTAGAGCTATCTGGCTACTTCTGCAAATGTATGTCCTGAGGCCCACAATGCTGCTAAGACTCAAAATGACGCAAAGTGAACAACACACAGAAAATCAAAAATCATCAATCAATCAAACTTTATTTGTAGCACATTTCAGCAGCAAGGCATTTCAAAGTGCTTTACATCAAATCAAACACAGAAACACAATGAAACATAGAATCAACAACAAAAACACAACATCAAGTCAGATTCCGTCAATAAATTTTCAATTGATTACGTTTCAAATAAAACTCTAAACAAGTGGGTTTTTAGTTGAGATTTAAAGGAAGTCAGTGTTTCAGCTGTTTTACAGTTTTCTGGAAGTTTGTTCCAGATTTTTGGTGCATAGATGCTGAATGCTGCTTCTCCTTGTTTGGTTCTGGTTCTGGGGACGCAGAGCAGAACCAGAACCAGAACCTGAGAGGTCTGGAAGGTTGATACAACAGCAGCAGATCTTTAATGTATTGTGATGTTAAACCATTCAGTGATTTATAAACTAACAGTATTTTAAAGTCTATTCTCTGAGCGACAGGGAGCCAGTGGAGAGACTTTAAAACTAGTGTTATGTGCTCTAACTTCCTGGTTTTAGTGAGAACGCGAGCAGGTCCCAAATGGAACAAGTTGCAAAAAGGTAATGAGACAAAAGACTCTTAATTATTCTGCTCCAATTAATACCAAATGATATTAGTCAGCATGCAATATGTATAATAAAAGTGTATACATTTTTGAGTGTGTGTTGTTTCAAATAGTGAAATGAAATGCCAAACTGCCCTATTACCAGCATCAGTAACAGCAGAAGTGCCTCTAAGCTGTTGTAACAATAATTAGTGACATTTAAACGGTGCTTTGAGGAAGATTTGGGTGTGTAGCAGAGAAACAGCAAAAACTAT
Organism: Gambusia affinis; assembly: GCF_019740435.1. Taxonomy (NCBI): domain Eukaryota; kingdom Metazoa; phylum Chordata; class Actinopteri; order Cyprinodontiformes; family Poeciliidae; genus Gambusia; species Gambusia affinis. Next base: position 490,412 of record NC_057879.1, read on the forward strand.
GAGGATTTGTTTCAAATGATATGTCATGAGGCGTGTTTGGTGAGGTGGTGAGGCAGCAAACGGGAACCCAGGGTATGGTGAAAAAATGATATTTAATGAAGGAAATAAAGCAAAAACACAGTCCAAAAACAATCCTAGGAGCCGGGCAGCACGGCCGAGCGAAAGCCTGGGCTCGTCACCGGTAGCAACCGGAACACTCACAGAAAGACGGACTGGGCGACAAGACGTAACTCGACGTTAGAAGACGTAGGACCCGACAAAGACACAGACACACAGGTGACACTAAATACACAGAAGGTAATCAGGGAACGAGACACACCTGGGAACTAATCAAGGGGAGACAGGACAACACGGAGACTCAGACACACAGGAAACTTGAAATAAACATACAGAAAAACACAGAACATGACAGTACCCCCCCCCTTAAAGGGCGGCTCCAAGACGCCCAAAACAAAAACACAACAAGGGTGGGCGGAGGGGAGTCGGACGGGGGGCCAGAGTCCATAAACAACAAAAAACTACCCAAAACGTTGGGCGGAGACACGAGGGTCCAGAGTCCAAACACAAAAACAAACACAACGGGGTGGGCGGAGGCACAGGAAGGCGGGAACCACGGAGGAAGTCCGGCGGCCGTCCGCGGCGCAGGAGTCGGGAACCACAGAGGCGGTCCGGCGGCCGTCCGCGGTGACGAGGAGCACAGGGTGGCTCGGGACTAGGAGGCTCGTGACAGGCACTAACAGGGGGCTCGGGACTAGGAGGCTCGAGACTGGCACTAGGGGGCTCGGAACTGGCACTAGGAACAACGGGGAACTCGGAACTGGCACTGGGAACACTAGGGGGATCTGGACAGGCTCTAGCAGGAGGCTCGGGAATGGTACGAGGGAAACAAAACCCACAAACTGGGGCTGGAAAACCCACTAACCGTGCCACCTGTCTTCCTGGGGACAGGCAGGCCGCCTGGAACCCCATCACCATGGGAACGGCTGGGTTAGTCTCCAGCCGCGGAAGGGTTGCTGGCGGCTCCGGCCGCGGAAGGGCTGCTGGCGGCTCCGGCCGCGGAAGGGCTGCTGGCGGCTCCGGCCGCGGAAGGGCTGCTGGCGGCTCCGGCCGCGGAAGGGCTGCTGCTGGCTCAGGAAGCACTGGAGATGACGGAGCCGGGGTGGTGGAACGGGAGGACAGAGTCTTGGGTCTGGGAGGCAGCGGTTCTCCAGCCATGACTGCTAGCGCTGCCTCATGCTCCCACTCTGCCTCCCTCTGCAATTCCACCAACTCAGGAAGCGGAAAACGTGGAACCCAGTAGTCCAGCAACAGACCCAACCGGATGGCGAATCCGAGCCGTCTTACAGCAGCGTACGGCTTGGCCATGGCCTCCTCGTACTCACGTATGGTTTCCGTCAATTCTTTTATTTCATCTGGGTCCATGATGGTAAGTGCGTGCCTCACCGTTCAGTGTGGTCGGGTCCTTCTGTCATGAGGCGTGTTTGGTGAGGTGGTGAGGCAGCAAACGGGAACCCAGGGTATGGTGAAAAAATGATATTTAATGAAGGAAATAAAGCAAAAACACAGTCCAAAAACAATCCTAGGAGCCGGGCAGCACGGCCGAGCGAAAGCCTGGGCTCGTCACCGGTAGCAACCGGAACACTCACAGAAAGACGGACTGGGCGACAAGACGTAACTCGACGTTAGAAGACGTAGGACCCGACGAAGACACAGACACACAGGTGACACTAAGTACACAGAAGGTAATCAGGGAACGAGACACACCTGGGAACTAATCAAGGGGAGACAGGACAACACGGAGACTCAGACACACAGGAAACTTGAAATAAACATACAGAAAAACACAGAACATGACATGATATATATATTATTTGAATATAAATATATTTTCCCATACATTGTCATTCAGATTTGGAGATTGAAAAAATAAACACAGCAGAAGTTCTGCTGCAGAACCCAACACAAAAATTCAGAGTCTGTGTTTCTATTTTCATAGTAAAACTTGAATTCCAATTAAATTACAAAAGCCAGTATGTCCGACTATCTCAAGTAATCAGGAGTGAAAACAAGAATGCACAATATGCACGACCGATCCTCCACGGCCACGGGCAAATCTCGGCAGCGATCCGGCCACTTGTGCTCCAACACCCGGTCATCTGTTCCTCGACGGCGACCAGTTGGATGAATCTCTGTGGCAACCAGTTCGCCAGTTCTCCAGTCCGCCAGTCCCGCCGCTCTGCTGCTCCTATACCTGTGAGCTTTCCGGCTCCGTCTCTCACTTCAACTGCACAGCTACCTCTTTATTACTGGCTTCTAGGTCTGCATGCTGCTAAGCAAATGGAGAACACCTGTGCCGCTGGTTAACACAATTAACCAGACCTGTATCACAAATGACTCTGGTTCCCACCAACTATGTAGATTCCCCAGTCCTTGTCTGTTCCTATCATGGACCCACATGCATTCCCCAGGGAGAAGCACACTGCCTTTGGCTTTCTTGTCATAACACCATTTTTCATTGTTTGCTGCACTAGTCTTCTTATTCCGGGCTACCTGATAAGCACGAGACAACTTCTGATGGTGTTCCATGACCGAAGTGTTAGATGACATGAGACCAAATTGCACAAACAATAATTTGAGCAGTTTGATCAGGTGTAGGAACAGCCCATGAATAACGGGTGAACATATCAGTCATTACTAAAACACTTTGATAAGTGTCACTGGGCCAACGCAAGGAGAGAAAGTCAAGAGCTACTACCTCTAAAGGGTAAGACACTGCTATCGGCTTAAGACAGGGGTGTCAAACTCCAGTCCTCGAGGGCCGCAGTCCTGCAGTTTTTAGATGTGCCACAGGTACAAAACACTGGAATGAAATGGCTTAATTACCTCCACCTTGTGTAGATCAGTTCTCCAGAGCCTTAATTATTCTATTCAGGTGTGCTGCAGCAGAGGCACATCTAAAAGTTGCAGGACTGCGGCCCTCGAGGACTGGAGTTTGACACCCCTGGCTTAAGAGGTGCTTGTGGTTCTACACGGTCTTCTGTAGACTACAGACAACTCACCCATTCTGGAAACACTGCCTCCTGGAGGGTCTGCCAGCCCTCCCCCAGCTCAAGTGAAGCCATGTCTTCTACAGCTACTACAGTGCAGCCAATGTTGGTTGTAGCCTTGGGGAATCTGGACAATGCATATGCATTCACATTCTCTTTTCCTGCTCAACCCACCTTTGTTCTACAGGCCCCAGCTTGGCAGTTTGTAGATGAGCAACTGGATTATTGTCAGTGAACACTGTAAACTGGGCACCAGTTAGATAGTCCTTAAATTTTTCAGTGACTGCCCATTTCAGTGCCAAGAGCTCCAATTTAAATGAGTTGTAGTTTGCATCATTTTTCTCTGCAGGATGTAAACTGTGACTGGTGTAAGCGATTACTCGCTCTTCTCCTTCTTGGTTTTGTGCCAGTACTGCACCCAATCCATGATTGCTGGCATCAGTGTACAGGCTGAAAGGTTGAGTGTAATCTGCATAGGCCAGTATTGGTGCTTGAGTTAATGCCTCTTTTAGTTTGTCAAGTGCAGTTTGATACTGTCCAGTCAATTAATTTGGTCCCATGCATTTAATAATGTTCCCACTTACATCCACATTGCAGTCAAGAAAGTGTTAGACGAAAAGGCTCTGTTGCATAAGTGTCATTTGTGAGCCAGTATCCAATAGTCGCTCCAAATTAATTCCTCCCACAGACACATACACATATGGACAATTCCCTACTAAATTAGTAGAGGCCCTTGGATCTTTTTGACCTGACCCCACTGCATGGGCCTCAACAGTAGGGTGTCCCAGTTTAAAGCTGGCTGATTTACAGAAGACTCTCTGCAAAATTGAGCTCTATGACCCAGTTGTTTGCACAACCTACAAATGGGCCTACCGTCCTCTTCCCATCTGAGCTGGTGTGACAGTCCTGGTCCCATTTCCTCCGGGGATGTGGAGGGATGGTCCTTCATCTGGCCCTTCACCTCCTCCATGAGTTCCTTTTTCAGCTCCTGTTTCCATACTTCACTCTGTTGGTGAGATCGAACAGCATTGGGGTCCTTTAACGCAGCACCTGTCACTTCAGGCCATCTTGGACTTTGTTCTTCTTCCAATAAAAGAGAGTCCTGTTGAATAGCACTGAAGGTTGCATCAGGGTCCAGGCGCACAACCCACTTTAACATCTGAAGTATGGCACCATCCTCCAGGAAACCTTCTTTGTATACAAGTCATCCAGAACTGAAAATACTTTTATCACCCTATCATGTTCATCATCGCAGAGCACATTAATTTGGCGTCTGGGTAAACTAGACAAGGCACCAATCAAAATCTTTACTTTATGTGATTCAGGTAAGTCATTTGCCTCTAAAAGACCTTGTATTTGCTCCTTCCATTCAATATATTTGGTACCATTTTGCCCTTCAAATTTAGGGATCCAAACAATAAAAATTTCCAGTTGTTTTTGTTTCTAAAAATAAATCTATTAAAAAAAGTAAATAACTTCAAAATATAACAAGCAAATCCAAAACAGCAATGTAAGAGACATGAAATTAACTCAAAAAAAGGAAAAATGAGGCCACAATCTTTCTTTATTCACAGATGCTCATCTTCAGCCCTGATCCCGTCAGCAGCGGGGCGAACCGCCTGGTAGAAACATTAAGGTGAAACACAGCAAACAGTGAGCAGGCCAGGCGGTACCGGGGCCTTGATTCATATCAACATGTTTGACAGACATTCTTTTTATTCTTCCATTTCTGTGATTGGAAAAGAGGAGGTTTTTTTCCTGCTACTACGAGGACAAATACAAAAAATAAATATAAACAGTTTTTCTATCGTCAACATCAGGGCTTTGTTTTTATTGAAAAACATATTCTTCCCCATAATTTGATAGTTAGAGGGCTCAGAACTGCACCCCTCCTCCTCACCATGGACCCGGTGTCTGAACAACACGGAGGCAGAGGAACTGAGAATCCTTATTAGACTGAGGGCAGCCAGACTAGTTTATTTAGCTAAATTATTATAATAAATGTTGTTGAAGGGCACAAGCAGACCTCCTGACACACAAATTAAAGAAAAATTGAGAAGAAAAAAACCTCAAAAAGGTTATTACAGGCATCAAAGATAAAAGGGGCAGGGGCTCAAACCCCTCTTGTCCCCCCTCTGCACATGGCTGTTGCTGGGGAAAGCAAGTTTCCCTCCTGGACCTGTTAGTCAGCAACCTGATCTCAGATAAAGCAAAATATAGTGGATGGATTGGCTTTTATTTACTTGATAATATGCTTGTAGCTGATATCATCAAGTTCCATGCACTTAAAGTGTAGGTCAAGGGTCACCAACCTTTTAGAGACTGGGACCTACTTCACGGGTCCAGAGCAACACAAAGGGCTACTTGTTTGATTCAGCCATCAATTTTCTTGGCTCAGCCTATATAACAATAATACATATATGTATATTGATTACATGCTGCCTGATCATATTAATGTCAGGGACTACTGACAATAGTTATCAGAAATGGTTTACCATGGCAGATATGGTTAATTGATATTATGTGATCAGAAGTTTTCAGAGTTTTAAGTTTGATTCCTTTTGGAGCTTTTCTGTGTGATTCTAAATTGCTCAGAAGTGACTGAGAGTATAGATTGTTGCAGCTGCAGCGGTACAGCTGGATGCACTGTGAGATTTTCCATCCATCCATCCATCTTCTTCCACTTATCCGGGGTCGGGTCGTGGGGGTAGCAGCTTCAGAAGGGAGGCCCAGACTTCCCTCTCCCCAGCCTCTTCCAGCTCCTGTGGAGGAATTCCAAGGCGTTCCCAGGCCAGCCGAGAGACATAGTCCCTCCAGCGTGTCCTGGGTCTTCCCCGGGGCCTCCTCCCGGTGGGACGTGCCCGGAACACCTCACCAGGGAGGCGTCCAGGAGGCATCCTGACCAGATGCCCGAGCCACCTCAACTGGTCCCTCTCGACGTGAAGGAGCAGCGGCTCTATTCTGAGTCCCTCCCGGATGACTGAGCTTCTCACCCTATCTCTAATGGAGAGCCCAGCCACCTTACGGAGAAAACCCATTTCGGCCGCTTGTATTCGTGATCTCGTTCTTTTGGTCATGACCCAGAGCTCATGACCATAGATGAGGGTGGGAACGTAGATTGACTGGTAAATCGAGAGCTTCGCTTTTTGGCTCAGCTCTCTCTTCACCACGACGGACCGGTACAACGCCCCCTTGATGGCAGACGCTGCGCCAATCCGCCTGTCGATCTCCCGCTCCCTTCTTCCCCCATTCGTGAACAAGATCCCGAGATACTTGAACTCCTCTGCTTGGAGCAGGACACCCCCTCTGACCCGGAGAAGGCACTCTACCCTTTTCCGGCTCAAGACCATTTGGAGGCACTGATCCTCATCCCACCCGCCTCACACTCGGCTGCGAACCACTCCAGTGAGAGCTGCAGATCACGACCTGATGAAGCCAAAAAGACCACGTGATCCACAAAAAGCAGAGATGCAATCCTAATGCCACCAAAACATTTACCCTCAACACCTTGGTTGCACCTAGAAATTCTGTCCATAAAAGTAATGAACAGAATCGGTGACAAAGGGCAGCCCTGGCGGAGTCAAACTCTCACCGGAAACGAGCCCGACTTACTGCTGGCAGTGCGGACCAGACTCCAACACCGGTCATATAGGGACCTGACAGCCCGTATCAAGGAGCCCGGTACCCCATACTCCTGGAGAACCCCCACAGGGCTCCTCGAGGGACACGGTCGAACGCCTTCTCCAAGTCCACAAAACACATGTACACTGGTTGGGCAAACTCCCAGAACCCTCCAGGACCCTGCTGAGGGTGTAGAGCTGGTCCAGTGTTCCACGACCAGGACGAAAACCACACTGCTCTTTCTGAATCCGAGGTTCAACTATCCGACAGACCCTCCTCTCCAGAACCCCCGAATAGACCTTGCCAGGGAGGCTTAAGAGTGTGACCCCCTGTAATTGGAGCACACCCTCCGGTCCCTCTTTTTGAAGAGGGGGACCACCACCCCAGTCTGCCAATCCAGGGGAACTGCCCCCGATGTCCATGCGATATTGAAGAGTCGCGTTCACCAACACAACCCCACAACATACAGAGCCTTAAAGAACTCCAGGCGGATCTCATCCACCCCGGGGGCCCTGCCATCGAGGAGATTTTTGACCACCTCGGCGACCTCGACCCCAGAGATTGGAGAGCCCAACCCAGAGTCCCCAGGCTCAGCTTCCACAATGGAAGGCATGTTGATGAGATTGAGGAGGTCTTCGAAGTATTCTGCCCACCGGCCCACAACATCCTGAGTTGAGGTCAGCAGCACACCATCCCCACTGTAGACAGTGTTGGTGGGTTAGAATCGGCTCGAAGCCGTACGGAAGTCTTTCTCCATGGCCTCTCCAAACTCCTCCCACGCCTGAGTTTTTGCCTCAGCAGCCACCCGGGCCACAAGTCGCTTCGCCCGCCGGTTCCCATCAGCTGCTTCCGGAGTCCCACAGGTCAAAAAGTCCCGATAGGACTCCTTTTTCAGGCTGACGGCTTCCCTCACTGAAGGTGTCCACCAACGGGTTCGAGGGTTTCCGCCGCAACAAGTATGCCCACTCCTGCCCGACGCCTCTCACCTTGGGTAACTCCAGAGTGGAAGTATGTCCATTCCCTCTCAAAGAGACTGGTTCCAGAACCAGACCCATGCGTCGAGGTGAGACCGACTATTTTTAGTCAGAACCTCTCGACCTCACACACTAGCTCTGGTTCCTTCCCCACCAGAGAGGTGACATTCCACGTCCCGAGAACTTCTGCAACCGAGGATCGGACCACCAGGGTCCCCTCCCTCGGCCGCCACCATCACACAATGCACTCGACGCCTTTGGCCCCTCTCACGGGTGGTGGGCCCATGGGAGGGGGGCCCCATGTTTCCTCTTCAGGCTGAGCCTGGTCGGGTTCCATGGGTAAAAATGGGTAAAAACTCAGCCACCAGGCGCTCGCCATCGTGCCCCCCCTCCAGACCTGGCTCCAGAGTGGGGCCCCGGTGACCCGCGTCCGGGGAAGGGAACGCCAAGTCCAAAGATTCCGTTCATCATCGGGGTCTTCGGGCTGCACTTTGTCTGGCCTCTCACCTAGGACCTGTCTGCCTTGGGTGACCCTACCAGGGACATGAAGCTCCAGGCAGCATAGCTCCCAGGATCAATGGGGCCCTCAAACCCTCCACCACCATAAGGTGGCAGCACACCATCCCCACTTTCCTTTACATAAAAAAAGAAAAGTTATTGTTTTATTATCTAACCCTCTTTACTATTAACAAAATTGTGGAGAGAAGAAAAAGTTCTTTTGTGCCAAAACATCCTGTATGTAGCACACATCAGTGTGAATTTGTGGGAGTCAAAGGGCAGCCAAAGCCTTAATCTTATTGGTCAGTTTGCTTTTTCTGTCTGCTTTACAGTGTGTGCGGTTCTGGCGGGTTGCTGGTTTATTAGCTTTTTTGTGGTTTCGGGAACTTAAAAGCTGACAGGTCACCTGTTTGCTGAAACCAGCAGATGTCGAAAAAAAAATATCCACCTGTTCAAAACTATCACTGCACCTGACCTGCAAGAGCATGACCACCTCTCCAACGCGCATCATATGCGCGTCGCACAGACCTAAACTACTAAAGCAGAGCATCCTTTTTTCATTTTTACACAAGCGATGCTAAATAATAAAGACATGGAAGCGAAGCCTACTGTGAGATCCACGGAAAGAGGAGGATGTTGATTCCCAGGTTCAGGTGGTGTCAGATGTCCAAAGGAGGAGAAGATGAAGCAACAATGTTTCCTTAATTGGGGAACATTCCGACTAGATTAAATTGTTTAACCCACAGTCTTAGCGCGACGCTCAGGAAGAGCGGCAGATGTCAGCTAACAGGTGACCCATCAGCAGTTCAGGAAATATCAAAGAAGCTAAGAAACCAGCGACCCGCCAGAACCGCACACGGTAAAAAGGTCCACCAGGATCCAAACCGAGAACTACGGGAGGTTCAAACTCTACTCATTCATTTTTAGCTTCCAGAAAAAGCGCAAACCTGCCAAATAAACAAAAGCAAACTGACCAATAAGATTTAAGCTTTGACGTACCCTTTCACCCCCACAGAGTCAGACGTGCTGCATACGAGATGTTTTGACACATAAGATCTTTTTTTATCCTCCAAATTTTGTTAATTGTAAAGAGGGTTCAATAATAAAAATTTCAGAAATTATACTTTTCTTTTTTTACTTCAAGGAAAATCTTAAGGTAGGCAGAATGTGTGCAGCCGTACAGCTGCAGGCGCTGCTGCCCTCTGATAAAATCCTGCAGGCGTCTGCGCAGTTCTGAACTTTAACCATAGAAAAGAGTTTTATCCATAAAGCAATTTATTTTAAACATTTTTTGTAATTTACTTTTTTTTTTTTTAAATCTAAGTATCAACAAATGTTATTAATTCAATGTAAAAACATTAACTTAAATCATTCCTTTGGCAGTGCTCTCTAATGAGAATGGCTATTTTTAGAACTTGCTCTGCGGGAACTGACAAGGTCCCCTCGGGCAACCGGGGGCCCATGGGTCCCGTGTTGGTGACCCCTGGTCTAGATTATATAGATTTTGGTTTGGTAACTGTACATCCCCTTATCTTTCAGTACATCCCTATTTTTTCCTCTCATCCTGTTTACTTATTTCTTTCCTTTTTCTTCATTTGACTTAGATTTTGGAACCTTGCCATCCAATCTCTCTCACTCCACAAATTTGACTGCAAGTAGCAGCGGCATAGAACATCTATCAAAGAAGGAACCCACCAACATCAATCTTTCCACAGTTGATCCAGTTCTATCCTCTCCAAATACTTTACCTAGAAATTTTACACTTGGTGCCACCTGCAAAGATGAGCAGCAGAATCGTCACAATATACCAAAACTGGATTTAGAAAAGAAAAAGGACGTGTTCCTGGAACACCTCAAACAAAAATATCCTCACCATGCTGCTGTCATCATTGGACATGGAGAGAGTATAAAGGTGAGTCATTTACTGTCACATTCATAATCGCTGAAGCATTGTCTGTGCTGCTGTTAATTTAGTTACTTATGGTGGCTTGCAAAGTATTCACACCTCTTCAACCTCTCCATATTTTGCCTTATTACAACCATAAACATAAATATATTTCTTTGGAATTTAACGTGACAGACCAACACAAAGTGGTAAACAATTGTGAATTAGAAAAAACATAATACATGATTCAAACATTTTTTTACGTATGAAAACTGAAAAGTGTGATGTGTAAAAGTATTCAGCTCTCTGTACCGTATTGATGTAGTTTTGCCCAGTCTTCTTTGCAAAACAACTGAACTTAAGTCAGATTAGATGGAGAGCATTTGTGAACAGCGGGTTTCAGATCTCGATTGGGTTAATGTCTGGACTTTGACTAGACCATTCTAACACATGGATATGTTTTACTTGAAATCATTCCATTGTAGCCTGTCTTTATGTTTAGGGTGCTTGTCCTGCTGGAAGGTGAAGCTCTGCTCCGTTCTCATGTCTGTTGCAGACTCCATTGTCCTGTATTTGACTCCATCCATCTTCATATCAACTCTGATATCATATCTTCCCTGTCCCTGCTGAAGAGTAGCAACCTCAGAGCATGATGCTGCCACCATCATGTTTGTCAGTGGGCATGGTGTGTTCAGAGTGATGGGCAGTGTTAGTTCTCCTAACAGCGGCCTAAAAAGCTGAATTTGGTTCTGGTCTGACCAAAACTTATTCTTCCACGTTTGTTGCGTCCAGCATGGCTCCTGGAAAACTGCAAACAGGACTTCTAATGGGTTTCTTCTTGCCACTCTTCCAGAAAGATCACATTTGTGCAGTGATGACTAACAGTTGTCCTGTGGACAGATTCCTCCTCTGAGCTGTGGATCTCTGCCTTTGGTCCAGAGTCACCATGGGCCTCTTGGCTGCATCTCTGATCAGAGCTCTCCTTGTTCAGCTGGAAGTTTAGGTGGACGGCCTTGTCTTGTTACAGTTGCTCCACACGCTTTCTAATTCCAGATGATGGACTGAACAGAGTTCTGTGAGACATTCAAAGCTTGGCAAATCTTTTTACAATTTAAGTCTCCTTTAAACTTCTCCACAGCTTTCTGCTGTGTATTTGATTCTGTTTAGTCATTAGCAACCATTAGGAAACATCTGCAGGCAATTGCTTGCAATCAGAGAAAAGGTGGTTGAATACTTTTATACACTGCAATTTCAGTTTATATTTGCAAAAAAAGTCTTTGAATCATGTTTAATTTTCTGTCTACTTCACAATTGTATACTACTTTGTGTTTCTGTCTCACATAAAAAAATTAATGAAATATATTTATGTTTATGGCTGTAATGTTGGAAAATACAAAAAAATTCAAGGGGTCTGAATAGTTTTGCAAGCCATTGTCTATTATTCAGCAAAGAGTATTTATCATTTATATATATATTGTCTTCTGTGGGAACTGTCTGACTCCAGCCCTCTGCAGTGCCAAGGGGAAGGGTGGACATGTCTACAGTTTGAGCTGCAGTGCAGCAGTGGCATTTAAATGCCGCTTTTCAACTGTGATGTTTTGCAGTCTGTCTGGTGATAGTAATGAAAGAGGACTTCAGTGTGCTGACAGAGAACCTCTGATAGGAGATGTCCCAACTTGCTTAATGAGTCATTGTATAAAGTTGACAAGTTGATCTTTATGTGCCTGTCAAACAGGTACAGCCAGCATTATTAGCTGAGGTGGAGCTGTGTGGAACAGCACTGTGGTGACAAAAAGCGGCTGAGCAGGAGAAACAGAGCTGGTCTCTGTCAGAGGACCTGATTCTGATACAGAAACAAGCTACACACACAGAACACAAGTTTCCACATGGATCAAGAAAACAGCAAAGATGGAATTTTACCTCTCATAATGGAATATTAGCTCTTAGAACTTGCTGCTGTCCTCCTTCCCAGTGGGTAAGTACCTAGTACCTTGGCAGAGTCAATGAGGATTAAATGTCTGTCTTTTATTATCATCTAAAATCTAAAAAGTAGCAACTGCAGAACACAGCTGTTGAATGCAAAGATTAGAAAAGGTGTGCTCTCTCTCTCTGCATTCGTGTGCAGGCGTGTGTGTGTGTACAAAGGAGGTACAGGATTTCCTTCTATGCAGACCATCACTGTGTTTACCTGTGTGACAACAGACTGTTATGCTTAGGCAAGTGTCATGCTGTCATATGAGATTTTTTCTAACTGAAATCACTTTGTACTTCATTCCTCAATACTGGTGTTAAGTTCTACAGTAAATCTCATTCAAAATATTTATTTTGAAAACTCAGGCTTCTATAGTTCACTGATGTGCTCAGAAAGCCTTCCATACAAACACAGCAACCAATGATTACATGAGACATTTGTTAATAGACTGAGATGATTCAGAATGACCTGACCAACCAGTTCTGATCTGATGTAGTAGGATGACTGCAGGAGGCAACGACATGACAGCAGATCACCTGATCAACCTGCCCATTTCCTCCAGGCCAGTTGAGGTGGAGCAAACAGAACATTGCTCACATTGCATACAACTCATGAAGTCACAGGAGAAACAGTGATACGCAGCTGTTTTTCCTAAAAAGCCATTTTGCACAACATGATGGTATAACATGATATAAAACAAAAAAGTCGATTTTACATTATAGGCACGGCAAAGCAACTTTATTGAAATAGCACCTTTCAGCCAAAGACAATTCAAAGTGCTTGTACAAAAAAAGTTAAAAACAACATACAACAAGAAGATAATAAAAGAAAGTAAATTAAAGATCAAGCAGATTAAAAATGAACAAAATGAACATCAATTCTACCCCTTTAACATTCAGAAGAAATTTTACTTTATGTCTATGTACACTCAATATTTGTTCAGATGAAATAGAATCATCTCAATATGCTTAACTTGTTTCATAATAGAACTGAGTACTCGGGCGGTCAGGTGTGTTGTGATACTACCTCAGAATGACAGCCTAGTGAAAGAACTGTCTTAGCAGTTTGTGGGGTTATCTGCAGACGTCAGGAGTTTCAGTCATTTAAGTTCAGAGAGAAGAGGAGTGGGGAGGGAACACACCTCCCAAGCCTTACCTGCAGCTGCCAGTCAGTCAGGAGGGTGACACTGCCACTGACAGCTATGAGCTGGTGAGCTGCTGGTGGAGGATGTCTGAGCTCAAAGGATTTCATGGTTTTCCAATGCTCTGTTGTTACACTCAACCAAAGATCTTACAGATATGAAAACTTGCAAGTTATGTTTTGTGTTTCCCTTTCATTTCCAGACTGTGGACACATAACATATCTCTGTGCTTATGTCGTGAGGGAAATGACTTTAGAGAAAATGCAAATATATACAAATTAATGAGCTTGCAAAAAGCATCAGATTCTCAAAGACCAGCACTGTCAGTGACACACAGTTATAGGGAAATATTTATAGGCAGGTGATGTTTTCATTCCATGACAAGAAACAGGAAATGAACAACCAGTTTCACCAAAAGAAGGATGGAATGTCACAGAGCATAGCATTCCTTTTTTCTTTTAGGGAACAGTGCCGAGTATTGTTGCTAGTTATGCATGTAGTTAACTAATAAATCCTCAAGCAATGTTTGAACTTCTGATTTATATTTAAAAGACAAACTTCATGATTAGGAAACTAAAATCTTTAAATATGTCATAGAATGTTCAACCCCTAATATAACTATGAGGGGCTGTTTAGGACAAAAATATGTTTTGTCTCTCACACACTACTTAAGATTCATACACGCATACACAAAATACAGGGCTGCACAGTGGCGCAGTTGGTAGAGCTGCTGCCTTGCAGTAAGAAGGTCCTGGGTTCGATTCCCGGCCCGGGGTCTTTCTGCATGGAGTTTGCATGTTCTCCCTGTGCATGGTGGGTTCTCTCCGGGTTCTCCGGCTTCCTCCCACAGTCCAAAAACATGACTGTCAGGTTAATTGGTCTCTCTAAATTCTCCCTAGGTGTGAGTGTGTGTGAATGGTTGTCTGTCTCTGTGTTGCCCTGCGACAGACTGGCGACCTGTCCAGGGTGACCCCGCCTCTCGCCCGGAACGTAGCTGGAGAGGAACCAGCAACCCTCCTGACCCCATTAGGGTCAAGGGTGAACAGAAAATGGATGTGTGCGTGTGCGTGCGTGTCTGTGTGTGTGGTGGTGAAATAACACTAGGCTGAATGAATGGGAATGAGACTTGGATTTGTCTGTGTGAGACACAGTTTTTGTATGTGTAAAAGTTGTCACGGAAGAGGCGGGGCATAACTTGGAGCTCAGATCGCGCATGCATTAATACCACAGTGGTTAGCTTCTACTTGAATATTGGCGCTCAACGGTGTAAGCGGCGTTTAGCTCAAGGTTGATCCGATTTATGAATGCTAATTTCGGCCAGCCACTCTCTACCGCTCCTCCTCAAGCACTCAGAGGTTCACTTCAGGCTCTAACGCCGCCTACTCCAGTTCACTTGTTTAGAATGAATCAAAAAATGACATCTATTTTTCTCAATCAGGTCAGGTATTTATTCTAATTTGATTGAAAGAAATCTAATCTTCTGACTAAACTGATTACATTTTCGTGACATTATCAGTCACAAAAATGTTAATGTTAATATTTCTCATCCAAAAAAAAAGGTCTTAGGACCAAAAAAAGTTTTCGAACAGAATGTATTAAATGAATGTTACAAACTTGGATTTCTGTAAATTGAATAATAAACACTGATAAGGGTAAGTGCATGTGAATTGAACATTACGTCTTCCATCCATCTATCCATCCATCTATCCATCCATCCATCCATCTATCCATCCGTCCATCCATCCATCCATCCATCCATCTTCTTCCACTTATCCTGGTCGGGTCGTGGGGGTAGCAGCTTCAGAAGGGAGGCCCAGACTTCCCTCTCCCCAGCCTCTTCCAGCTCCTCCGGAGGAATCCCAAGGTGTTCCCAGGCCAGCCGAGAGACATAGTGCCTCCAGCGTGTCCTGGGTCTTCCCCGGGGCCTCCTCCCGGTGGGACGTGCCCGGAACACCTCACCAGGGAGGCGTCCAGGAGGCATCCTGACCAGATGCCCGAGCCACCTCAACTGGCCCCTCTCGACGTGAAGGAGCAGCGGCTCTACTCTGAGTCCCTCCCGGATGACTGAGCTTCTCACCCTATCTCTAATGGAGAGCCCAGACACCCTGTGGAGAAAACCCATCTTGGCTGCTTGTATTCGTGATCTCGTTCTTTCGGTCATGACCCAAAGCTCATGATCATAGATGAGGGTACACAATGAAGACATTACGTCTTCATTGTGTAAAATTCTCCGTCTCTTTTCTGTCCTGATGAAATCTCTCCTCCTGCTCATCACTCACTGATCCAGATTCTCAGGAAACCAATGAGAACAAGTTATGCATTTTGATGCTTATGTTGCTCCACAGTTCAGCAAGTTGACCTGATTGAGCAAAACCAATGTAATTATTGATGTCAACTGATATGAAAGGCCTATACTGAGATTCATTCTTCAGCCTTGTATCCCAAACTAATTTTTTCTATTACTTTTCTCTCATATGACCTCAGTGCTTTTTGCTTTTTTTTAAATCCAGGAGAGGAACCTTTTATCTTCTAAAAGCCTCGACTGTTCATTTGCGGAGAGTTTGGTGAAAGAACAGGAGCCTTGGGTTTTAGAGACCATGTCTGACGGAGAGCTTCCCTCTGCATCAGTCACCTTCACACGAGGCTGTAAAGCCAGGGCAAGTCTACCTGCAGCACGTTCCGGCTGTCAAACAAGAGACAAGCTACCAGGTAGATAGAAACACACACGCACTAAATTGCACATTAAAGCAACACATATCATTAATATAGGTAACAGCAGTTGATGTTCCTGAACATGGTGTTCATTTTCTCCCATTTAGACCCACTGAGTTTGTGCTTCTTCACTGTCATACAGAATAGAAACCAATGTGACAGGAGCATTTGATTTCAAAGTCCTTAAAAGGTTTATGAAATGATCACACATTCTCCTTTTATAGTGCAGGACATCTTGAAGGAAGGAAGATATTTTTATATACATTATAAAGCAAAAAAGAAAGCCTGACATTTTCTGCATTTTGGCCTGTTTTCCACCACTGGGGAACCTGACACCTGCTGTCAGCTGCATAGGTCTAGGTTTCTATAACATGTTTTTGCTGAATGTCTCTTCAAATCAAAAGGACTGCTAAGCTTTGCAGACCTACAACAAGGATTCAGTTGCATATCAGTTATGATAGTCAGATGCCACTGATTACAGAATACCAGTTGATAAAAAGTTGAAGAAAGCAACAAATTGCATCAAGTTTTTATTTTGATGCATTCACTCATCCTGAGCCAGCATGCTGTGGAGGAATCACTCTCTTAATGGGAAAAAATCTTCAACAAGACCAAGTTTAGGATGAGTCAACCTGGCCCAGAATAAGTGACCTAGATAAACATTTGCCACCATAGAGTAATATGTGTATTACTAAATTAGTGTTTTATCGAGTGTTTTATCCTGCATTTGATGAAATGTATTTTGAAATGTATTTGTATTTAGTTTATTCTTCTCTACACCAGGGTTTACAAGCCAATACTTCTCCTGCTGTGACAGTTCTGTTAAGTTCTGCCTGTGTGTGCTGTGTCAGGTGTGCTTTTCCTGCAGTATGAGGGGGAGACAAAGCAGGTCATGATTTCAACTGAAGTCAGCAGCCATGACACCCTGCAGGCTCTGTTTGTCACTGCCTTTCCTCATCAGCTCACCATGAAGATGCTACAGCCTCCAAACATGGCCATCTGCATCAAGGACACCAAGCGTAATATGTACTATGACCTGGAGGACCTCAGGTGAGGGGCTGCTGAAGCAGACTTAAGGTATATCTGAAAAAAATATTGGAAACACACGTCTTACCTGAACTAAGGAAAAAAAAGACCTGGACTAAGTTTACATTTCCTGTGGAAATCAAGGTCATTGGGTCTGGAGGAAGAGTGGAGAAATACGGAGCCTTCTAAGGGACATGAGGACATTTTTTTCTTTTGCATTCCCGTGCAGTAATGTACTGATCAGTTCATGCGGCATAACTGAATACTCAGTGATGGCATAGTTACTTTGAAAAAGTAACTTTAATCAGATTACTGATTACTCCTTGAAAAAGTAACTTAGTCAGATTACTGACTACTTGATTTGGAAAGTAACTAAGTTACATTAAAGTAACTTTTTAGTTACTTTCAGCAGCTGCTAAGAACAAGCTCCGCCTCCTGTGAAAATCACATTGATCTTTGCCAATTCTTAATTGTAATTTATTTTAGAATGGTAACATCAACAATGTGTCTCCACTGATAAGGTTGAACTGAAGAGGAGATTGTACAAAAGAATTAAAAAACGTGAATAATTTGTGTGATCCTCTGTTGTCTGGAAAACTCTAAGAAGGATTTTCAAGCCCCCCCCCCCCCCCTCCCACCCCCCAGGTTCTGTGTTACGGCCCTGCATTTGGAGTCAAAGCTCACAGAGCTCTTCCTGCAGCTCCACCACTGAGATGGCTGCACAGATTTGTGACACTTATCTTAATATTAATAATTATAGTGGCGTTAACTTGTCATTATAATTATTAGAAACTATACGGACACGTCCATTCGTGGCTATTTTCACGTTTTTTGCGCTGTTCAAATTATTCTCGATGTTTGGAGCGCAAATGTTCTGGAGCGCAACGCGAAGCTTGACGTCATTCAGAGGTAATATACTAACTTGACATTAACAAAGACACAGCGGGACGGATCATCCGGGAAATGATGGACAGGACTGACTAAAACTACCTTAATGACGGACAAATTCTGGGATTTATTATGAGTCTCGACTTATTCCAAAGCCCAAATGAGTAACTTCACGTTCAAAAACGAGCCCAAAAAGGCGCAACCCGCCACTCATTAAATTTGCAAACGACTTTTAAAAAAATGAAGCCCAAAGCCGCTTATAATAATCGGACTTGGCGACAGAAACTCAAAATAGTTCCAGTTTTTCCACCAACAAAATGCGCATCTCCCTCCATTGTTTAGATTTCTGTTGCATAGAGACGTCGGTCACTCGACAAGACGAGTAGAGGAAATATGATTAAATAACAAAAGAAGATAGAAACGCAGTAACGCAAAGTGATTTTTAAAAGTAACTGTAGTCTGACTACTGGATTTGAAATAGCAACGCGTTAGATTACTCGTTACTGAAAAAAGTGGTCCGACGTCAGTAACGCGTTACAAATTAACGCGTTACTGACGTTACGGTGGCCATCATACTTTCTGCCTTAATATAAGGTTTTTGTAAGGTTTTTCCATGTAGCTATGTTAATATCTTGTTGTGAAATATCTGAAATTTTATATCTTTTTCTTTAAATACACCACACACCTAAATGGAAACTTTCCATGAGAAAAAAAGAAATAAAAACTACAGCCAATTGTGTTAGTCTGAACGGTTTAAAGGGCTGTTTAAACCATTCATTAAACTATGCAGTTCAATCTCAACTTTACACAAACAGATGTAAACATGCAGTGAATTAATGGATTTTCAATCAGTTTTTTGGACCAAAGAGTTAAGAATAAACACATTTTCACTTTAAATGTGTATGTATTTGAAATTTTAAATTAACATTTATGACTGTGTGCAAAATAGACCGGCAGATATTGCAGTAAGCATATTACACAAAACTCTTTGTGAAGGAATGCAAAAGAAAAATGTTTCCTCACGTCTCCTACAGAGCTCCATAGAGAGGAACTCCAGAGTGAAGTTTCCACTCAGTGATGGTTTGTCACCTGCTGGTTCTGGTCCACTGGGTTTTCTGAAGTCCACAGTCAATGTAGAATCTACCAAGATATTCTAGAGCACTTCATGCTTTCCTCTGAGTGCAGATGCTGATTTTATTTTCCAGCAGAACTTGGCACCAGCCCACACTGCTAGAGGTACCAGAAGTTGCTTCAGTGATCATGGTGTCCCTGTTCTTCATTGACCAGCAAACTGGCCTGACCTTTAACCCCACACACAATCTCTGGGGGTGAAAAAAAGAGCTATAACCAAGTACTGAATGCAGAGAAATGAACAGATTTTTCAGCAGCCTGATATTTGTGTTTAAATTACACATTTTTGTTGATCATATGGAAGGTTTGAATTTTCTGACACCAAGCGTGGGGTTTCCAATATCTGTAATCCATATTTATCAACATTACAAGAAATTAAAACTTGAAATATAAGTAAGTTTCACTTTTTCAAATGAGTCAAAGCACAATAAACGTTTTTGAAATATTCTAACTTTTGAGGTGTACCTGTACTATGCATTAACACAAATCTACATCTGTCTGAAGATTTGTGTTTTTTTGGTGAAAAACACCAAATTATTTTGTTCAAAAGTTTTTAAAATGTTGCATCTATTTACTTCATTCAGTTCTGACCCCCTTGTTCTTGCTTCCAGAGACATAACACCAAATTCCTGTCTGAAAGTGTATCATAAAGACCCTGTCCATGTGTTCTGCCCCTCTGCCAGGCCTGTCAACTCTGAAGGAATGGTAAGTCAAAGAATAAAATTCCTTAAGAAATTTAGAAGGGACCTGCAGCCTGGTGTGTGTTTTTTAGACCAGAGCTAAAGGTTCTGCCCAGTGGAATTCTCTGCCTCAATTCATTGTTGTGACCAGCTACAAATATTTATTTCTTATTACTCCATATTGTTAACTTTCAACTTCTGGAATCTTTTAGTACATTTGGTTGATATGGCATAATATCAGATACTTTATTTAATTTCTTTTGTTTGCTGAGGGGGAACGTTGTACATTAATAAATATCTTCAACAACACAAATGTAAATGCAGCTATCTTCAGTAAAATGAATAAAATCATTTGATTTTAGCTAATTAACATTTCAAGGACTTAATGAAGAAGCTCATGATGAAATTACTTCTTACTGTAAAAGGAAATTAGTTCAACCAACTTAATTGAATTGCTTCAACTGGTAACAAGCAATTCAATTAATTTTATCCAACTTCATTTATTAAGCTTAACCAACTCAAGTTATGTCTATTAAACTAAATTTACCAATTTTTGAACTTTTTAAGTTAATTAACTGATTAGGGCGTAAAGCATTGGGCTTCTGATATTTACCTTTTGCATGATATTCAAATTTTTTGAGTGATTTTGGATTTCTCTCATTATTATTTCACTTTTCTGAAATGAGTGGCAAAAAATATTGAAAGTTTTTTCTAATATTTAATTTCTGTTAGATGTACTTGTTACACCCTATTTTAATTTTGCTCCTGTCTCACTCAAAGACTGAGAAGCTGAGCAGCTGGGACTTTATTTCACTTCAGATATATGAGGAAAGACGGGTTCAATCAGAGTAAACAGCCAACTTTAGCCTAGTTGCCTGTGTGCTGAGTAGCACCAAATATGTCATCTTGCTATGAGTAATGATTCTTCTCAGATTTAAAGTTACAAGAAAGAATTTCTTCCTCTCTGCTATAGATTATTGTCAGAACATTCCTCTGTAGATCTGAAATCCTTACAGAATAAGAGACACTTAAAAACAGACATGCCATACTATTAGCTTGTGTGTTATCTGTTACTACAGTAGCTTGATCGTTATAATGCTATTCTCATACACACATCTTTCACTGACTTTTGTGGAATGTACAGTAAATTATAAGCCTGGTCATTGCCCTTCCTTTGCAATTCTGCTCGAAAAAAAATTTCTCGCTTACAACTTTCTCCCATCTACTTGGATTCCTTCTAAGGGGTCATTTTTCTGCTATAATCCAAGAGAACACATTTTCAGTCTGAAAGCAGGATATCATGTCTTTTGTTCTCAAAACTCATAATGCTTGTACTCAAAACATCTCCTCAGACTTAGTCTCTGCTCGGACTCTCTGCTCGCTAACGAAACATTCTCTGCTCTCTTTGGTTGCCTGGAGTGAAAAAAACATTTTGTGTGACTTATTTTCCTGTAAAAGATAAAAGTACATAAATTGTCAGCAACATCATAGAATGAGTTGATGCTGGTGTTACATCCCCAGGGCAGTGTAGGGGTCTTGGGAGGGGAGCTGTAACAATAGATAAACCCAGGAAAAAATGAGGAGACAAAACCAGGAGGGTAAGGTTAAAGGTTTATTGTTTAAGGGGGATGGGAAGACATCTCAAAGGTGAAAGAAAGAGACCCTAGAAGGAAAAAAGAGGGAGAATGACAACAAAACCAGGGTTTCCAGCAGAAAAATCCTCCAACACAGGCATCACAAGCTGCAGCACACATGCTGCCCAATTGGCCAAGAGGCCCCGAACCTCAGTTTCCCAGCTAGCCTTATACTCTGCTGATCAGGAGGCAGAGTGAAACCAGCTGGGCCTGCTTAACCCGCCGGAGCTCAGCAGCAACCTAATTGGGGGGGAACTCCCACATGCAGCCTCCACTGCATGTAACACTGGCATTAACTATGAAGCTGCTTTAAGTTTGAACTTAAGGGAGGAAAACTACCTAAAAATCTTTCCATACATGATCTGAACCCCCTCACCATCCTTGCAGGCTGGTGGTACCCATCTCCAGCAGTCATCAGATGAGAGGCAGGGTTCACCCTGGAGAGGTCACCAGTCCATCACAGAGCCCTGAAAGCTGACAATGAATGAAATGTATGAGAGAGAAATGGTAGATTAACAAGGGAAATAAATTCTGTCCAATTATTTTTTACATCAAATCAAGTTTATTAAGCACTTAGTGTTGGCAACACATCAGTTTTTACTGTTGATAGAAATGTGACCAGCTGCTCAGTGTAAAAAATTTAAACAAATCCTTCCCAATGAGACGATGTGGAGGTTCATCCTCAGAACTGCTTGGTGAGCTGGTGGAGCCAGAGCCTCTTCTGAGACAGGAAAGTTTTTAGGTTTTCTAATTCCTGATCCATGGCTTCCTCTTTCATCTTAATTTGCTTAGACAGCAAAAATATGTTGACTATTAAAACAATGATGAACGAGTTATAACAACATATATATTTATATGTTCATAGATTCATTATAGATCTAGAGTCATAGATCTCGATTCAATGCACAGCTTCAGTTATTACAACCAAAAACCAGCGATCAGCCCAAACCTGGGAGTAGTGATGGACTCTGACCTGAACTTTCAGAGCCACATAAAGACAGTTACAAAGTCGGCCTTCTATCACCTGAAGAACATTTCCAGGATTAAAGGACTAATGTCTCAGCCAGATCTAGAGAAACTCATCCATGCGTTTATCTTCAGTCACATTGATTCCTGCAGCAGCGTCTTCACAGGTCTGTCCAACAAATCAATCCTCCAGCTGCAGCTGATCCAGAATGCTGCTGCTGGAGTTCTGACTAAAACCAAGACGTTAGAACACATAAGAGCAGTTCTCCAGTCTCTCCACTGGCTCCCTGTAGCTCAAAGAATAGACTTTAAAATCCTGTTGTTAGTTTATAAATCACTGAATGGTTTAGCACCACAATACATTAAAGATCTGCTGCTGTTGTATCAACCTTCCAGAACCTCTCAGGTCTTCTGGTTCTGGTTCTGCTCTGCATCCCCAGAACCAGAACCAAACAAGGAGAAGCAGCATTCAGCATCTATGCACCACAAATCTGGAACAAACTTCCAGAAAACTATAAAACAGCTGAAACACTGACTTCCTTTAAATCTCAACTAAAAACCCACTTGTTTAGAGTTTTATTTGAAACGTAATAATGAAACATTAATCAAAAATCTGATGAGCAAAATATGACTGTGTGTTCTATGACTTTGTAATTTTGTGTTTTTATGATGTAAAGCACTTTGAAGTGCCTCGTTACTGAAAGGTGCTATACAAATCAAATATGATTGATTGATTGATTGATTGATTGATTGATTGATTGATTGATTGATTGATTGATTGATTGATTGATTGATTGATTGATTGATTGATTGATTGATTGATTGATTGATTGATTGATTGAATATTATGCGAGTAAAAATAACAAATTTGAACAGTATTTCTTCTCTTCCCCGGCTTCTCAGTGATGCTCTTCTTATTTTTATGGCACTTTTCAAAAACACTGAAAGTGTGCATTACTGCCACCATCTGGCCTGGAGTGTGAACTGGAGCTAATGGCATTCACTAATAGATCTTACATCATACACGGGGTGAAAACAGCTTCTGTGTTTTAGTGAAAAAACTGAAAACAGATCATATTTAGAGAAATGGGAAACTGAAGATACCTGCTACAATTATTGTTTTGTCACTAAAATGTCAATGTTTGATATTTTGAGGCATGAACACATTATTTCCTTTTTTAACAACATTACATTAATTTCCGCTTTCAGGAGTGTTAACTTTTTTAAAATTCTTTGCAATTTTAACAAAAATAGTAAAAAATTAAGCCACCTAAAAGGGCATACTCCATTAGCCTAAAGTATACACTGAAATGTAATTTAAAAGATACTTAATATTAAACACAGATAATTATGTATTATTTTAACGATTTATAATGATATTTTGCATCTTATCTTTTAATTGATTTTGCAGCAGTTTAAGCCTGACAAGCAACAGATATATATTTGAAAAGTTTTATTTTATGGCTCATATGGGATCAGGCCTGATCTCTAATTTCCAGCTGTAATAACTGAAGCTGTGTGTTGACTCTAGTTCATTTCTCTTTAGCTCCACGGATAATAACTTCAGTTTTGTTTCTGTTCGGCTGAAGAAAAGTGTAACAGTTTTAAGTATCTGCTTGTGTTTAAATGGGCCAACTGTCAACATTGTTAAATAGAGACGGATATCATCTGTATGGTTATAAGAAATATATTAAGTTATAATCTGAGCTTGCAGAAACATGTGGATATTAAGTAAGAGGGCTGCTAATCACACGGACTGCTAGAAAGCACATAATTATTTATTAGTAGTGCTTTTTTACTGTTTTCATGAAAATATGTTGACTCTTGAAGTTTTTACATTCATAGCTTTCCTAAACACACATGGACAAACATAACAAGTGTTTGTGTTTTGTCCCTTCATATGGGTACTACCCTTTCATCTGTGCAATTCTAAAAGGTCTTTTGTAACGTACCGAGGTTTTGAGTCTTCTGAAGCTCTTTGTTTGGAAAAACAAAAATGAATCTCATGGTTTGCTAATCTGAAACTTTTCTCTCTGTAGAACAGATATCAGTCTCTGGGTGTGTAAGGATGTAATAGTGGTTCAGGTCAGGGGTCAGCAACAACTTTTAATGTCAATATACAATTTATATCATTGATTTAAATTCTGCTTATTCATTTTCTGATTTTTTTTCACCCTGTAATTGGACAGTAACACATAGGAGAATTTGGTTTGCCTTCATATGATTATTACTGGTCTCAGTTTTTGCTCATTTATTTCATTGTTTTTCAGCAGATATCTAAGGAGGTGTTGTACGGAAGTCACAGTCCGATCCACAGCAAGCATTCATCCGGCCGCCACACCCTGCACAGTTTGCAGGGATCAATGTCCCCGCCGATGGTCCGCTCCATGCCCTCCTCTCCTTCCAGACTGGCTCATGGTGGAGGTGGCTTCCTCGGAAAACAAGGAATGGTAGATCCAGGCAGTACCATAATACCACATGAATGTCAGCCTGGGCGAGGGCGGCCCCGCACCGTGTTCTCCAGCAGTAGTGCCATACTGGAGAGAAGAGATGTGAAGCCTGGTGAGAAGCTGCTGGGGTTTTTATTTCAGGATTATTGTGATGAGCCTCCAGGGTGTGGAAGAGTTCTGAATCTTGGCAAAAATAAGGAACCAGATGCCTGCAACATTCAAGTTAAACTAATAAAAGTATTTATTTAGAACTGTGGACAATATACAGTAAACAAACAAAATATATATGATTATAATGAATATAATCAAATATGTGCCTTTATGACACAAGATTGTTGAGAAACAAAAATGCAGGAAGAATTATTAAACTGATTGAACTGAATCACTGAATGAAGAGTTTGAAAAAATATTAATATTTAAGAACAAGAAAGTATAGAACATTTCAAAGTCAGAAATAAATAAGAACTTTTGTAAATATTATATGAATAAATAAACTGACCAGCAGCCCAAAACCTGCCAGAAGCTTACGGGGGTGTCACTCCTTCAATCTCTTTTTAATAATCTTGGAGTGATTTGCATTTGCAGTGTCACTTAACTTCCGTTATCTTTGACAGTAATGCACTCTCCATCAAGTTTTTCTAAAAAATCTGCAATTTGAGTTTATTGAACCAGAGATCTGGTTTGTGAAACCTTTACTGTTTTTCACTTCTTTCAGTCACATGACAATAGTGTGAATTTAAAATCTAGTGTTTGTTGCATTAAAAGCAAAGCCTTTAAAAAAAAATCAAACTTGACAGTTTAAATCAAAATGAAAGGGTAGGACTACAAAGGCAACAGAATAGGCAAGAACAGGTTAATATTTAATACTGTAGCAAAGATGGACGAATCAGCAGTTAGTTACTTATCTAAACATGGAAACAGTGTGTGATAGGGCAGCACTGACCAGAAATAATGGAGACGATTGAGAAAACCAGGACTCCACAACAAAATGAAAGAAAATATTGAAAAGCCCCAAAATAACAATGAGCAGAGATTGAAATCAAATCAGGGAATCATTAGCTGTCTTTGTTCGCACCTATTTTGCAGTAACAGCCAAAAGGATTTCTTAGGCAGCAAAAGGTCTGGTGCAGTTTAAGCCAGTTTGAAAGTAGAGTTGTAAACCTCTTCCTCATATTTCTAATAGGAAAATATTACTACCTGAAAATTAATAATTGCTTATGCTAATCTTGTGCGTTATTAGAACATTGAGTATTAATTTTCTCTATGAATTTAAATTGTTGCACTTCTAGTGAGAATATCTTATAAGGATCTTCAGGTAAATAAACCTGCATGATTTCTAGAAGCTGAACTTTGTGCTTGTAATTATTACATACAACTCAGATCTGCATTTCTTTCTGCCGTAAAAACATTTTCATGGGCCTCTATGTGTTTATGTGTGTGTGTTAGAGGGAGACATGCGTAAAAGCACAGCCTTGGTGCTGCGTGGAGATGGAGCATCACATTACCCTGAGTACTACCGTTCAGCCTCAGTGGAAGTAGGAAGAGGTCACCACAGTATTTCCTCCTATTGTAGCAGTCCTCCCATACTCACTGGAGGAAAAATGGAGGCAGGGGTGCTTGGGATCCCTGGTGGGCTGCAACAGTACCGAGCCTCCATCAAACCCCTGGTCCATGGGGAAAGCATTCAAAACCATAGCAACTCTCTTCACAGGTAAACTGACTTCCTTAACCATCACTTTAAACAGCTACATTGAAACAGATACTGAGCACATGCTGACTCTTTTAAAAGAGTGCATTAGCCCTCCTCTCATCAACTGAATTATATTAGAGGACTTTTATTCAGTGTCTCAGTAGTATGTTCAAGATTAAAAATACTTTGCAGACTTCATTTGTCAGAAGAACTTCATACATATTGTTATTGCACAACATCCCCTCCTCCCTCCCCCCACCTTCTCTCTCTACTCTTTCACTTCCTCTTCTGAGAGGGGAGATGTGCTACCAGCTCTCCATCTAACGGGCTAATTGAGTTTCCTAAATCTGCTGAGATTTACCCTGTCCAGAACTGAAGTAAACTCTGTTTATGCTGGCATCGAGAAACGATTCGCCTGGTTTCTGACGACCTCCATCCAGGTGTCCCATCCTTCTTCCCCCTGTGAATTAGCCAGACTGAGCAGTCTGCAGTCAACTAGTTTCACACAGCACATCTGTTAACGGTCGCTCCTTCTCTTTATTACAATTTGCTCTTGTTACTGAACCAGGTAGGTTTTAGTGACTCAGGCGAGTCCCAAGGATGATGTTTTAAATATGGGCCACCAGCAACCAATAAAACATTTTCCAGCTCTTCCTCTCCAGAATCGAACATCATAGCTATTTTACAACCATCAAAGAACTTTAAGGTGACTCATTAATTGAATGTCCACAACATCTTTTAGATTTTCTTTATGCTAAATATTTTATTAATAAGGCAATTTTGCAAGGATCAGTACAGCAGGAATAATCAAATATGTAAAATCAATCATCTAATCTATCTTTCCCTAATGCTGACACTGAGAACTAAAAAGAGAACCTTTGAGAGAGACGGACAGAGTTTGGCTTTTCGAACCCCAGACCTGGCCTGATGATGAAGGAGGTGTTGCAGCAGGAGGAGGATGTTGGTCGACGAAGGCAGGGATCTCTGTAGGTCTGATGAGCTTTCTTCTCCTCATGGATGGTGAGGTCACACAGGACCTGGGTGCTGGCAGGAAGGAAGACATCAGTTCTTCTTCTTTGTCTTTGTTCTTTGTCTTTGTCTTTGGGGTCTGAACCCAGCTGATGAGAGAAGTGTGATTTGAAGCCACATGTTGCTGAGCTGACAGGTTGGTCCCCATGATCAGGACAGTCTTCGGCTCTTCTTCAGCTGCAGAGTTCTTTGTCCATCTTGATCTTGACTCAAAGCTGCCTGGAGGATCCAACCAAAGGTTCCTCTTTTGCTCTCACCTTTTATAGGGTTTATCCACCTTTTGGTTCATTTGCATTGACTAACACTGTTGCTGTGCTTATTTCATTGGCTGACTGCTTGTATAGATGATCTCATGTCCATCACTGTCTTAGAGACATTGTGTCCTGATGTCTGTGTTAATGTCTCAGGTTGCTCAACAACCTGTTTCTAAATAAGTCGTTGACCATCTCTGCTCTCCAATTAGTTCCCCTTTTTCCCTTAACCTTTCACCTTCCATCCACCTCCAACACATCAGTGATTCTTTAATTGCAGTTACACCTTTTACACCATCTCAAGTTCATTGTCAAAATCATATTTATAACTTCTTTAGCTTCTCTGATTTATCATTCATTTATAATATTATGATAAACATAACTCATTAATTCCTCTCATTACAATCCTAATGTGAGTTATCACAGACGGTCCTCTGAAAAGAAACCAAGAATAATCATTATTCTATTTATTTGATACAGTTACTTGTTTTACTTGTAAGAGTTCCCACTAATGTAAGTGTAAGTATTATTACAAGCAAACCAATATTAATATAAGTATTTTACTTTGAATTTTATCCAATTATTCAAAATGTTTAGATTTAAGTCTTTAAAACTTTCATCCTTTTAAATAAGTAATAGTCTCAACTATTTTTATAAATCTGCAGGCTGGAAACTTACTTCCTCTTTTTCTAGGAAACCTGCTTTTCCTGTTTCATGACTCTCTCTGTCTGACTATGATTTCTTATGATTAAATAGAAAAAAGTAGAACTAAAGCAAAGTTTACAGGACACAAAAACAACACACACACACAACCAAATTGATTTTATTGATATTTAAATCTACTGTTGGGTCTAGATGTCACTTGTGTGATTCATTTTAAAGATAACTTTATTTATTGTTACTGTTACTCTAAAATCTCCAGCATGGGGAAGTGGGATGATCTCGGATTTTCTTGACACCCCCTCCATGAGGTCAGACCTTTCACATGCTGGGAGTCCATCGTCCTCCTGCAGTTCTGCATCGTCATCGACTGGAAAGAGAAGATTCTTCATCCTCAGTTGTCACAAAGGGCTCAGTGTAGTCATCAAAACTCCACTTCTCTTGACAATATACAGTAGCTTGCAATATTATTCATACTTCTTGAACTTTTCCATGTTTTGTCACATTACAACCATAAATATTTCATTGGAATTTATGTGGAAGACCAACAAGAAGTGGCCTACAATTGTGAAGTAGAAAGAAAATGATATTTGACTTAAAACATTTTTTACAAATAAAAACTGAAAAGCGCGGTGTGCAAAAGTATTCACCCCCCTTTCCTCTGAGTGCAACCAGTTTCCTTCAGAAGCTTCCTGATGTCTGCTAATGACTGAACAGAGTCCACCTGTGTGTAATCTAGTCTCAGTAGAAATCCAGCTGCTCTGTGACGCCTCAGTTCAGAGAATATTGGGGAGCAAACAGCATCACAAAGTCCAAGGAACAGAGCAGACAAGTCCGGGAGAAAGCTGTGGAGACGTTCAAAGCAGTCTTAGGTTGTAAAAAGAACAAGGAGAGCTCTGATCAGAGATGCAGCCAAGAGGCCCATGGTGACTCTGGACCAAAGGCAGAGATCCACAGCTCAGAGGAGGAATCTGTCCACAGGACAACTGTTAGTCATCACTGCACAAATGTGATCTTTCTGGGAGAGTGGCAAGAAGAAACCATAAAATGTCCAGCTATCTGTCTATTCTGACTGAACTTGAGCTGTTTTGCAAAGAAGAAAGGGCAAGAATTTCTGTCTCCAGATGAGCCAAGCTGTTAGAGACAAACCCTGAAGACTAGCAGCTGGAATTGCAGCAAAAGGGAATATTTCTACACACCGCACTTTTAAGTTTTTATTTGTAAAAAATGGTTTGAGTGTATAAATGGAAGTAGAAGTAGAAAAGATGTTCACAATTGATTACCACTTTGTTTTGATCTGTCACATTCAATTCTAAAGAAATGTATCTATGTTTGTGGTTGGAAAGTGATAAGATATGGAAAATTCCAAAGAATATGAATACTTTTGCAAGCCTCTGTATAATGCATACATTATACACACATGCACTCATTCTTTACATTGATGATGCAATGTAATGAAATTAGCTAAGCAGACATTTGAAAACCTCGAAATCCAGTGGTGTCTTCATAGTACTTGTACTTCACCGACAGAGAAAGCGTAACCTTAATTATACCCAGTAAACCTCTGGGAGTTTCTAGTTTTCATCATTGTTACGAACCTGAAAATGACTTTTATGGGAACATTTTAGATGTAAGAGAAAAGAAACACATGAAATTAATTAGCTGGATCTGTTAGAATTCCAACTGGGGATTGTCCAAACTCTGGACATGAGGACAATGTTTGCAGTGTGTGAAAATCAATATAATATTTATTTCTTTGTCTGTTTGTTGTCCTGTTCTATCAGGCAGAAGAACAGGAAGTATGGAGACAGTCAGATTCATCCACTCGGAATCAAAAGTCCTCCGCCGTCCCCTCACAAAGGGAATGAAGTCAGGATGTTTAATGGACAGGTGACTGGAGGTGCAAGCCAAGTGTCTCCACAGAGAATGTCACCTATTCACCGCTCCCTAGAACGCAACAGTAGTGGGCTCACAGTGGATGTAATAAACAAAAGAGGCTCATCATCCTCTACCTCATCAGTATTTCTTGACAGTCCTCTGGGTCAACCTGAAACTCTTTTTCCGGCCCATATTACTGCTTGTAATGTCCAAAGGTGAGCCTGTACCTAATGTTATCATATTCATATACAGAGTCTGAGCTGTCACCTCACTGCATTAGTTTGTATTAGTCTGTATACTGTAGATGAAGCCTTTAAGGCATTTTAACTGAGGTTTGAATTCAGGGTTTTCAACCAGCAACTATCACAGGATATATACACAAGCAATAATAACCCCTCTTTCTTAAACAGTACTATATTTCTTAAAGTTACAATATTGACTTAAATCACTCATGTTGCACTCAGTAAAATACCATTGACTACCAACAATTAACAGGAATAAACACATCAGATGATTTTCTAAATGGTTGGCAAAACTGAAAGAGGGAAAGCAGGAGTCGACCTTGTGGTGTTAGGAATTGGTTTTTCTCCATGTTGATTTGAGTTTTTCTATGTTTATTTTGAGTTTCTGTGTCTCCATGTTGTCCTGATTGTTCCCAGGTGTGTCTCGTTCTCTGATTACTTCCTGTGTATTTAATGTCACCTGTGTCTCAGGGTCTCTGTCGGGTCCAAGTCGTTGGTAGCGTCAATCTGTCATCTGTTCTATCTTTGTACTGGGAGACACAAACAAACAAACAAACACCTCGGACATGATATGAGTAGACAGGCGCCTGAGGCTGCAGCCCTGGAGGACGCCCCCCTTTAATAGATGAAAATGACATCATTAGATAAGATGAGAGAAAAAAATCATTTCTCTAATCAGACACAGTGTGGGGTTGCAAAAAACCTCTACACATAAAGCAACTTAGACAACAAGAGTATGGGGAGCCAGATAAGGCACTGAGTTTAGGGTGTGTGTGTTTAGCTGCAGTGTGTATGTATGAATGTGTAAAATAAGTCTTTAACTCAGTCCTTAATCTCCCACTGATGATTGATAAAGCATCATCAGCAGCCTCAGTAGGGCTCTGATTCAGGTCCAGAGAGAGAAGGACAGGAGAGTTTGTTGTTTACATCACATCCAGGAGAATTTGATTTAGTCAGCCTTCCAAGCTCAACTCTAATTCAGATAATAGCAATTATTTTGGGTCAGGCGACTTCATAAATTTTCACTTGCCTTAGAGTCTCACTGCTGCAACTCAATAGTGAAATTTGAAACACCTGAAATGGTCAGTCCAGCCGAGCCAGGCAAGTAATTTCTCTAATGACGATTCCATCTCACCAGGGAGTTGCACGTGGCCCGTCACTTTCAGCAAGAATCACATCCAGTTTGTGGTTCTGCTCAGCCTCTCAAAGGCCAGAACAGCTGCTGACATTTTTCCAATTTCACAATGTGCCAGGTAAACGCCACCTCCAAAAAACAGAAATGCCATTATGTACACATCTTCAAGATCCTTGACCGACAGTATGGACAGACACACTGTCTTCCCCCAGGAATCCAGAGTGTATCCACCAGCATGTGTCCCATCAGGGCAAGGGGACTCTCCTTTGCCCAGTCTTCTTGTCAAGCAAATTAACCAGATCCATAATTTACAAATTCAGAAAATATGCAGAGAAGCTCAGAAAAGAATAGCCAGACTGGACACAACAGCAAAGAGTAGGAGCAGATGAGGGAGGATTGGAGAGAAGAAAAAAAGCATCCACTTTCACTGAGAGCAAGAAGAAAAAAAAGGAAGTAAGAAAGAAAAACAATGTATACATAAAATGTATTTCAAGGAAAATGAACATGTCAAGATTGGAAACAGCAGTTTGTGTGGTTAAATATCATCTCATGTTGGTATTATATGCTTTCAACATGGTTTGTTTTGTTGAAACGAGAACATTTTTTGAAAAAAAACATCAACACATGGCCAAATGTACTTCATAAAAACCTTTAAATATGGTGCATCATCGCTGTAGCCTTAACAGGGACTCAGCCCTGTCTTGTATTAATGCATCTCCATTCTGCACCTGGTGCTGCCATTTGTTTTATTCAGTTTTCCTGATGATGTACTTTTGATTTCAGACTAACAACTTTCTCACCTGAATTTAGCAGCACCATGACTGTAGGCTTTTTAATAAACAAAAATGCTCCAATGGATTGGATATGAATTTGTTTTGTTGTTATTTTTGTTTTACAGTGAGAGAATGAGAGCCATGGAGGAGCAGATAGCCAGTCTAGCAGGACTGGTGCACCACGCCCTGTCCATGAAGTCAGATGTTCTAGGACAAAAGGAGGTTATCAGGTTCGGCAGTAATATTTTACATCAACCTGTTTTCAGCTTTACTTCATGTTATCATATTATTCCTTCAATACCTTGAGTGATGCTTTGATTCTTTCATCCATGTTTGAGAAATTCTTTAAGGCCATGACAGTCATGTAGCTGTGCAAAACACCTGAGTGGATCTAGCGCTGTCTTTGAGACACCGCTCCTCCTCTCAGCTGCAGTTTCCAAGCCCAAATTTAAGATGTTAAATATGAAAGTCAAACTTCTAGTATGTCATATTTGATATATATATGTAGCAATTTTATAACAACTGAAGGTAACAGTTACTTGATTGTATTATGAAATGGCACTATGTGCCTGGTAAACACATAATACTGCCCATTTGAAGTAAAAATACATTTTTATTTATAAATAGGTATATCACATAGTACTCACTTTGAATAAGCTTCATTGAACCTTTCTGAAAATAGTGTGAATTTGTGTTTTCTAGTCAGAGTCCTGAAGACAAACTCCTCAGCAATCGACTTGGTGGGAAGTTATTTTCAGGTACACCTGCTACCTAAGGAACACTTGTTTTCTTCAGAACATCCTGAAGATGAATAAATCTTCTTTCTTGGCTTCCAGAGGCATTTTCTGACTCAAAGGCCCCTGCTGCTCTGACTGAAAGCTTCAGCCCCACTCCTCTTGCCCTCGAGGTCCCCCCCTGTGATGGCAAACTGCGACACAACTTGATGTCTGTGAAGAGAAATATTTGTGAGCTGCGGCTGCAACTCAGCCAACTCAAGTGTTTACAGGTACTAAGCTAAACATTTCAATACTTTATTGAGAGTTATCACAAGTATTTCTTTAAAATCCCAAGTGCTGCAATTTGTTATCCATTTTCTATCTTTTTTTTTTACTTATTCTGTGCATCAACACTAACATGTAGTGACCAACCCAAGAGAGTAATGGGTTGCTATAACAGCTATAAAATAGATACAATTTTCAAAGAAAAAAAAAGTAGCTATGAGAAACCTAAAATATGTCTAAATTTACTCGCTGTTAGGCTCTTGAATTGTTTATCTTTGGTTTTGTTATTTGTCTTCTTTAGTTTCTTAGATCTACCTTGTTTCTTGCTAAGCTGGCAACGTTCCCTTAAACTGATCACAACCACACTTAAACCCTCTGCTCATCCGCACATTTGGCCACGCCCTTCAGTATTTCTTGGCTCTGCCAACTTTGGTGAAAGATAGGACATCTGAGGTTTGACAGGAAAGCTGTGGGTCAGAGGAAGGTGGGATGTCTGTATGGCTGGAGACAGGAGAGGATGATGATGAGCTTGTTCCTGAATTGCACTTGCTGAAGAATGTATTCAGTTCTATCCAGACTTCCATCTGTCTGATCCTCCTTTTGCTTGAAGCCTGACCACACATCTCTGATATTGTTCCTCTTCAGTTTATTCTCCAGCTTCTTCCTGTACGTCTCCTTGCTGTCTCTAATCTTGACTTTGAGCTTCTTCTTTATACTTCTCAGTAACTCTCTGTCTCGTTCCCTAAAGACTCTTTGTTTCCGGTTTAACAGTTCCTTTAGGTCACTGGCAATCCAGTGACCACTATTCAGGTGGGGATGGTTCTGTCCACACAGAAGTTTATATAGTTAATCACACACTCAGTCATGGCACTGATGTCATCTCCATGTGAGAGTAGTCCAATCAGTTGCTTCAACTGATTGAAACAAGCCTGGAGGACTTCTTCTGTGTTCTGTGACCATTTGGTAACAGCCATCCTAACAGGTTGCCTCTTCACTTGAAGTTTGTATTCAGAGCAGAAAAAAAAAAACAAGATTATGTTCCGATTTCCCCAGAGGGGGTCTTGGTTTAACCTTGGTTGGTCCTTGACGTTAGCGGAAACAGATCCAAAATCTTGTTTTCATGAGTGGATCAGCAGACAAACTGGTGAAACGTTGGCAGTGTAGGAGAGAGTGAGGCATGATTAAAATCACCAGATATTACCACAAATATGCTCTGGACCCTAAAGATGGTCTGAACTTCCTCCTTCCTCCTCTTTGCTCCTGCTTTGCATCCATGATGCCTCCTTATCAACTCCACTGGGATTTCTGGCTTCAGCTGTGGTACTATTTCAGCTTGTCAGATGTTGAACAGCTGCTCCCTGTTATAAACCACCCTCTAGCTATGGTTACCCTTCTTAACAAAATGGCAAAAATAAAAATATAGCCAAAAATCAGTCCGACCACACAAAATTCAAAACAAGAAGGAATAGCTGTCCAAATAAGTTATTTTCCTCCAAAAAAAAGCAGAAATGAATGTGTGAAAAAAAAAATCTCAATGAAAACACAGAACTACTCCAACGCGCTGCCACCATCAGCAGCTCAATTCTAGAATCAGCAATTCCAGACACAAGCAGCTGATCTCAGGCAACCACATTTTTGTGTTCCTTACTTCTACACTGAAGCGCTGAACTGCCAGACAGAGACATTTCCCGTGTCTTCCAGCTATCCAACATGGAGAGTGTGAGTTCAATGCTGCGTATGGCAGGTCCAGAGCTGGTGATGTTGATGTGTGAGAAGCTGGCCCAATTTGAGGATGCAGCATACAGACAGAGAGCTGAGATGGATGAGGACAGGATCCGCTACCTCACCTCCGAGGAGAAAATCCTCACACAGCTTAGGTAAGTGTGAATTTTCACGATTTCTTTAAGTTAAGTTATGCATGTAAACTCTTAAAGCTTCTGCCAGGTATTCCACAGGTGAACATTTTAATAACTCCAGAGCATTTACACCAGTAATAAAGCCATCCTGCTGGACCAGACCAGAGAAGTCATCAAATTATTGAGTTTCATTTTACTTCAGTTAATATGTTTAGGCTGGAAACCAATTATTTAGACATAAAGTAATTGGTTTCAAATGCTGAAAATGCAAATGCTGAACAAGCACTTCAGCATTTGCAGCTTGATGCAGAAAAGTGGTTATCTCACCTGGTCACTGCCTTCCAATGCAATTCCACTTGATTCAAATGTCTTCGCAGACAGTCCAGACTTTCTAACATTTATTTGATTTCCAACATTAAATTTTCTACTGGGCCAATCAGTGAACAGAAGGAAAAGTTGTGAATGATGACGTTGATTTTCTGCAGAACTGCAGTCTGTCTGTAGTTTTAGCAATTGCAGCGTATTTGGAAGCATGTTGGTCACACTTCTGAATATGTAGTTAATATTAATGCGGAAGCTAGC
Organism: Gambusia affinis; assembly: GCF_019740435.1. Taxonomy (NCBI): domain Eukaryota; kingdom Metazoa; phylum Chordata; class Actinopteri; order Cyprinodontiformes; family Poeciliidae; genus Gambusia; species Gambusia affinis. The sequence continues at coordinate 526,134 of NC_057879.1, forward strand.
TCTTGGGACGTGGAATGTCACCTCTTTGGTGGGGAAGGAGCCGGAGCTAGTGTGTGAGGTCGAGAGGTTCCGACTAGAAATAGTCAGTCTCACCTGGACGCATGGCTCTGGTTCTGGAACCAGTCTCCTTGAGAGGGGCTGGACATACTTCCACTCTGGAGTTGCCCAAGGTGAGAGGCGTCGGGCAGGAGTGGGCATACTTGTTGCTCCCCATCTTGGCACCTGTACGTTGGGGTTTACCCCGGTGAATGAGAGGGTAGCCTCCCTCCGCCTACGGGTGGGGGGACGGGTCCTGACTGTCGTTTGTGCTTATGGGCCGAACGACAGCTCAGGTTACCCACCCTTTTTGGAGTCCCTAGAGGGGGTACTGGAGAGTGCTCCACCTGGGGACTCCCTTGTTCTGCTGGGGGACTTCAACACTCACGTGGGCAATGACAGTGAGGCCTGGAGGGGCATGGTTGGGAGGAACGGCCCCCCCGATCTGAACTCGAGTGGTGTTCTGTTGTTGGACTTCTGTGCTCGTCATGGATTGTCCATAATGAACACCATGTTCAAGCATAAGGGTGTCCATATGTGCACTTGGCACCAGGACACCCTAGGCCGCAGTTCGATGATCGACTTTGTTATCGTTTCATCTGATCTGCGGCTGTATGTCTTGGACACTCGGGTGAAGAGAGGTGCGGAGCTGTCCACTGACCACTACCTGGTGGTGAGTTGGCTCCGCTGGTGGGGGAGGATGCCGGTCAGACCTGGCAGGCCCAAACGTGTTGTGAGGGTCTGCTGGGAACGTCTGGCGGAATCCCCTGTGAGACGGAGCTTTAACTCCCGTCTCCGGCAGAACTTCGAACACGTAGCAGGGGAGGTGGGGGACATGGAGTCTGAGTGGACCGTGTTCCGTGCCTCTATTGTCGAGGCGGCTCATCTGAGCTGTGGTTGCAAGGTTGTCGGTGCCTGTCACGGCGGCAACCCTCGAACCCGTTGCTGGACACCTTCAGTGAGGGAAGCCGTCAGGCTGAAGAAGGAGTCCTATCGGGCCTTTTTGGCCTGTGGGACTGATGGGTATCGGCGAGTGAAGCGGCATGGCTTGGGTGGTTGCTGAGGCAAAAACTCGAGTGTGGGAGGAGTTTGGAGAGGCCATGGAGAAAGACTTCCATACGGCTTCGAGGCGATTCTGGTCCACCGTCCAGCGTCTCAGGAGGGGGAAAGCAGTGCAGCACCAACATTGTTTATAGTGGGGATGGTGTGCTGCTGACCTCAACTCAGGATGTTGTGGGTCGGTGGGCAGAGTACTTCAAAGACCTCCTCAATCCCACCAACATGCCTTCCATTGTGGAAGCTGAGCCTGGGGACTCTGGGTTGGGCTCTCCAATCTCTGGGGTCGAGGTCGCTGAGGTGGTCAAAAAGCTCCTTGGTGGCAGGGCCCCGGGGGGGGATGAGATCCGCCCGGAGTTCCTCAAGGCTCTGGAAGTTGTAGGGTTATGTTGGCTAACGCAACTCTGCAATATCACAAGGACATCGGGGGCAGTTCCCCTGGATTGGCAGACCGGGGTGGTGGGACTATGTCTCTATGGCCTGGGAACGCCTTGGGATTCCTCCGGAGGAGCTGGTGGAAGTGGCTGGGGAGAGGGAAGTTTGGGCCTCCCTTCTGAAGCTGCTACCCCCACGACCTGACCCCGGATAAGCGGAAGAAGATGGATGGATGGATGGATTAATGCTCACCTGGCTCAGCATGGTGCTCCTCAATTTACAGCAGAGGATGGTTGTTTACAGCAAAAGCAATTTGTGGTAAGCTTCATAGGGCCAAACTGGGGCCAAACATTAGCGATGGGGTAAAGTTTAAAACTTCAACAGGTCACGTTTCTCAATATCTCAGGGCCCAGACCCTGCGCATGAAGCAAAGCGTAGAACGAGACACTGGTTTTTACCAGGCCAGTGGTTACCCTGTCTCTCACTATGATCAGAGCCCTTTTCCTATACTGGCACTGCAGAAAATTTTAACATACCTTCCCTTCTCAAAGTCCTGTATTGTCTATTGTTTTGGAGCTTGAATGTGAAATGGAGAATACGCTCTTTATCACAGTTCCATAGAATAATGTTGTTAAAAGGGATTTTGTTTCCATTTTCTCAAAACATTCAGTCTCTGCCAAGCCATTTTAGCTTGATGCTTCTCCCTTTCTACAGCATGGTTCTTAATGCAGTGATGGGTGTGCTATCACTGGATGAGCCAGTTATCCATCCATCCATTTTCTAACCCCCTTGTCCCTAGTGAGGTCAGGAGAGGTGCTGGTGCCCAGTGATGTCAGTAACGCATAGTCAGCCAGTTATCCATCCATCCATTTTCTAACCCCCTTGTCCCTAGTGAGGTCAGGAGAGGTGCTGGTGCCCAGTGATGTCAGTAACGCATAGTCAGACTACGCGTTACTTATCTAAATCACTATCTTCTTTTGTAATTTAATCATATTTCCTCTACTCGTCTTGTCGAGTGACCGACGTTTCTATGCAACAGAAATCTAAACAATGGAGGGAGATGCGCATTTTGTTGGTGGAAAAACTGGAACTATTTTGAGTTTCTGTCGCCAAGTCCGATTATTATAAACGGCTTTGGGCTTCATTTTTTAAAAGTCGCTTGCAAATTTAATGAGTGGCGGGTTGCGCCTTTTTGGGCTCGTTTTTGAACGTGAAGTTACTCATTTGGGCTTGGAAATATGCAGAGACTCATAATAAATCCCAGAATTTGTCCGTCATTGAGGTAGTTTTAGTCAGTCTCTCCCTGCTCATCATTTCCCGGATGATTCGTCCCGCTGTGTCTTTGTTAATGTCAAGTTAATGTTTTACCTCTGAATGACGTCGAGCTTCACGTTGCGCTCCAGAAAACTACAAATATCGAGACTAATATGACCAGTGCAATAAACGTGAAAACAGCCACGAATTAACATGTCTGTAGTTGCCAATAATTATAATGGCAACTTAACGCCATTATAATTATTAATATTAAGATAAGTGTCACAAATCTGTGCAGCCATCTGAGCTGTGGAGCTGCAGGAGGAGCTCTGTGCTGTGACACCAAATGCAGAGCCGTAACACAGAACCTGGGGGGTGGAGGGGACTTTAAAATCCTTCTTAGAGTTTTCCATACAACAGTGGACCACACAAATTACTCATGTTTTTTTTTGGGGGGGGGTTTTGTACAATCTCCTCTTCAGTTCAACCTTATCAGTGGAGACACATTGTTGATGTTACCATTATAAAATAAATTACAATTAAGTATTGGCAAAGATTAATGTAATCTTCAGAGAAGGCGTAGTTGTTGTTAGCAGCTACTGAAAGTAACTAAAAAGTTACTTTTAATGTAACTTAGTTACTTTCCAAATCAAGTAGTCAGTAAAATAACTAAGTTACTTTTTCAAGGAGTAATCAGTAGTCTGATTAAAGTTACTTTTTCAAGGAGTAATCAGTAATCTGATTAAAGTTACTTTTTCAAAGTAACTATGCCATCATTGTTGATGCCTATCACCAGAGGCGGGGTCACCTGGACAGGTTGCCAGTCTGTCGCAAGGCAAAGAGCCAGTTAGTGCCAGGGAAAATGAATGGCTGCTTAGCAAAAAGCAATCAATAGTGTGTTAAGCATCATTGTGCCTAGGCATTTCAGCCTCCTAGGCTGCAATTTGTTTTGAATATTTTAGATCTGTTCTGCAAAGAACATATGCCAAAGCCCATTTGCTACCTTCATTTCATAATGGATAGAAAATGTGTACTGGAGAAAATGTCTGCATTGCCATTAGATTACTTCACAACAGATATTTATTATGTGGTTACAAGAGCTTCTTCTAATCACTCATCTATGACAGGTATTGAAAAACCTAGTCTAACCATAAATAGACATTATCTTGGTAACAATTAAAAAAGATCCTAACTTAGTCATCAAAATATTGATGATTAATTGAAAATAAGAGTGAACACTTATTTTCCAAAGCTTGCTTGGGATTTTAGTCCTAATCCTGTTTTTTTTCTGTTTTATTACATATTAAATATGTTCTCTCACTTGAGGTTCAGTGAACAGGAAGCAGCCAAACAGACCTATTTTGGGCATGATTTCAGAAGATTCTTTCGACATTTGCATGCTTGTTCTGATGTCATGCTCAGTGGCGGAACTGCATCTGAATTAAAATCATTGGTGACATGCACGGAAAAAAAAAACATGAACAGCACAACCACAACTGTAGGCATACAGAAAGAGGGAGGACCCATATTGTTAAAAATAGAGGCGTAGGGTGGGAGGTGATTTGATCCAGTGTGACATGGTCTTCCAGAGATGTCAGAGCTCATTCTGATGGTAGCATGCTACACATTAAGTCCAGACCTCGGATGACTTCCCTAGCAGAGGGCTGAGATTTATTGAGGACCACAAGTGGGAGTCTTTGGATTAGTGTGATACAATCACCTCTCTAGACACTAAATCAGATCCAACATTATTAGGAGAAATACCAATGTGCCAAGCTAACTCTGGCTTCAGTCGTAAAGTTTTCTACAGGGAATGATGGCTGAAGAAAATCTCAGTAAATCCCAGTGTCAACTTGTCTGCATTAGTTAATAAACTAGTTTATTTACGGCTGAAAGTTGAGGCACTGCAAACCTTTCAGTAGACTTCACATCTCTGTGTGTGTTGTCATGATGCGTCATTCTGCACTGTGTCCAGCCTACTACACGTTAACATTTCAAGGATCATCAGACTGAATTGGGTTTTATTCAGGTTGTGATGACAGTATGCCGAGGCTGTAGCCATTTATTTTTCAAATGAATCTTATACTAAAGGGAAGAGCACTTTCTGCTAGTGGTTTAGGTTTCTTCAGGCTACTTTGTTCACACTGTAGCATGATATCTCAGTAGCATTATTTTGGTTGAATGTTTCAAGTTCAAATAATTGCCCATATTTAATACTCACGTTCAAAGCTATGAAGCTTAACAGTAAATTGCCTGTACTGTTAACAACCATCCTCCACAATAAGACAGAAGTGCTGATCCAAACAAGGCTGTTAAAGTGAATGGTGTAGTATTATGTAGCTTAATCAACTAACTATGTTATGTGCACCAAGGCATTTTGGACAGCTAAATGGTTGCCATTGGAGGTTAAAGGATTTCTAAAACATGCATAAAATACTCAAGGCAACACTCCAAGTATGTTTCTGATGAGGGAATAACATTATAGCATGATGTAAAGGAGCGATGGGGGTGAAGGTGGTAGGAGTTCGCCCTGCAATCAGTGGATTTCTGGTTTGACTCCTGGTCTGCCCGCCCTCATCGTTTGTGTCTGTGAACAAGACACTTCACCCACCTTCCCTGCTGCTGTTGATTAAAAGGATTAATGGTGTAAAATGGCAGCCTTTATTCCTTCAGACTGCCTCAGGACAGTTGTGGCTACTATAAAGAATCTTGACATCAAGATATTTGAGATTTCATTTCAAAATGAAATCTCAAATGTGGCCAACATGGACTGAATTGATTCCTTCAAGTCTTCCACTGCAGCTACAGGAAGACTATGATTTTAAAACGGTGCAAGAATGTATGTCATCGTTCACGACTTCTCCTTCTGTTCTGGCCAGGATGAAATTCCACTGGAGGAATTCAAGTGAATGGGAGAAAGCGCAAGCTGTGATGCAAGATTTGAATCCAGCAGAATAGTGCAGGAAGGTGATGGTCAGGTTACACCCAACTGCAGATAGAAAGTAGCCAAGACAATGTTGGCTGCTTTCAAAATGAAAGGAGCATTTTAGATGTGTCAAAACTGATAAAGACTGTTTTTTCTTGGTGTTTGTAATCTATGTAAAGTTGAAGCTTGAAGTTCATACCAGCTTTCTTGATGCACCATATAGTATTATTATAGGTTTGTCAGAATTTAAGACAAAGTGTTACAGTGATTCCAGCTCTATGTTAAACCTTCATTAGAAGAACACCAAGACAAACTGTGGAGGTCTCTGCTACCATCTGCTGTCCAGAAAAAGCCATCACATGCTGATTTCCCCACCTTAGCTGTCTTGTTCCTCCCACAGTGAACTGGAGGACTTTGTGGAGTGCTTGGAAAGCTCCTCTCCAGTCCATGGCCAGCCATCCTTCACCCTCAGAGATGTGGAGGAGGGAGCAGTCAGCCTGCGAAGGCTTGGAGAGGCTCTGGCTGTCCTCAAAGGTTGATAAGTTCCACCGAACCCACACATCACTTCATTTGGCCTCCAAATCAGAGTTTGAGTTTCCCATGTAAATTCAGCCACTGCATTGGCATATGTCATGTTACTTTTGGTGGTAAAATGGTACACACAAAGACACTTCAAAATATTATTGATGTAATTCTAAGCTTAAAAAATACAGGTACAATATGTTTTGTTTTTCTTCTCTGGTCACATTTGATGTCTCATGAGTGTATGTTTCTGTATGTATGTTTGATCTCTGCCAGGAGAATTCCCAGTGCTGCAGGCAAAAATGCGCTCAGTGCTGAGGCTAGAAGTGGAGGCAGTGCGCTTCCTGAAAGAAGAACCTCACATGATGGACTCCATGTTGAAGAGGGTCAAAGTGCTGACTGAATCTTTTAGCTCTCTCCGCAGGTATTCAGCAACTTTTTATGAGGTAAAGCTATTCTGTTCGGAAACAGGTTGACTTTCCCTCTTTTGTCGTTTGCTTTAAATAGACTTGTGTCCGATTCAGCACCCTCAGCAAGATCCGTTCAAGTGGAGCCTCTGAAAGTACACAACCAGGAAAAAGCAACGACTCAGAGCACACGCAGTTCACCCAAACCACAGCCTCGGCACTCAGTCAAAGCCCCCCCACCCAGTGTTATGTTTGGAAGGCAGGACGAGGTAGAAACTCAAGTAGACAAAGAACTCTTAACAGCTTTTATTCATAACTTGCTCAGCAGCACAGTAACATCAGCATTCCTTTCCTCCATCTTATCTCTTCTTCCCCTTTCCTTCTCCTCTCTCATCTATTCTTGTACACCACCTAGTGGTAGACACAACACCCAGGAGCCAGGCTGAGGCTAGTTCAGGAGCCTCAGTGTCCCCCAGCAGAATGAAGAGCACAGTCACCTCCAATAAACACAACAGCTCTCCTCCTACAACCAGTCATGGACTAGATTTGATCAGTGTAGTCAAGGTATCATAGAAAATACCAGCTTCACTGCAAATACTGCAGTTGGTCAAACATCCCTACAGTTTATGATCCTTTTAGTTTCCTGCTTAGATTTTGTTATTCTGCAAGTTTTATACCAAGGAGGGGTAGGCGATGTTGCCAGAAAATGATACAATATACATTTAAAAAAAGCTGATAACATTATCACACATGCTATTCTTCATTTTCAGCTTCTTCTTTTTTGGGGGGATGGGCAGATCTTTTTTTTTTTTTTTTACTTACCTTTAAAAAGTCACTACTTTCAAAATTATTCATATATTAATATATACAAAATTATACAATATGTTTAATACATCAAGGAAATACAAAATAGATAAACAGAAATGTAAACTAATCTGTCTGAAATCAGCTACCAAATGGAAATGAAAATACTTAAATACACAAATGAAACAAACTGTTGCTATTTAACCTAACAGTTTTACAAGATGTTAAAAAGTGGTACCCACTCACAAACATTATGTGCGAAACTAAGAATCTTGTTTTAATACAAAAGAAAATCTTCCATTTATGTGATGGTGGTGATGGTGCTAGACGTTTGCCCTGGACTCAGTGGGTTGCTGGTTTGATCCCAGCTCTACCTCCCTCTGATGTTGGGTTCTTGGACAAGACACTTTGTCCACCAGGTGGTGGTCAGAGGGCCGGTGGTGTTGGTGCATGGCAGCCTTGCTTCTGGCAGCTGTGGCTACTGTCCAGTAGCTTACTGCCATCAGCTTGTGAATGTGTGTGTGAAGGGATGATGCACATCCACAGTGTCTCATTTTGCTTTGGAAACTGATAACACTCACTTCAGATTTCTGTTCATCACCCAGAGTTACCCTGTTCTCTCTCATCTACAGAATATACACAGACCAACTTCAGAGGGCAGTGTGTGTGTAGACATCAGGAGCGTTAACCAGTCCAGTACCAGCCATGACTCCCAGCAGGAGAGTAATGATCCCAGTCACAGTCAGTCAGTCCACCTTCAGGAGACACCAAACACTGATACAAAATGTGTAGTGGACGTGCCAGAGTACACTGCCTCAGGACCGAAGTGTCCCTCCACATCAACGTCACAGCAGAACACTCCTGTGGAGTTGATACATGATGGTAGGCCTGTAGAATCAGTGTCAGTACAGTAGAGCTGCGGTTTAGACTGCTCCCCTTCTTATAAGGATTTTCCTCTACTTTTTGGTTGCTTAAGTGCTTCTTTAAATTTCAAAGGTCAGGCCAGTTCAGGAGGCGGTGAAATGTATACCGAGGCTGGTTAAAGCAGACAGGGCTTTTTCCCTCAGTCCATCTAAATTAGAAGGGTTAGAACATGTGATTGGCATGTTTGACATGTGATTTTTTTGTAAGGGAAAGTCCACAGATCCAGTTGTAGCTCCAGAGCCACAAGTTGCAGATCTTTATGTGTGTAATAACAAGTTTAAATATTAAGAAGTACCATATAATTTAATATTTATAGCCCAGGCCTATTTACAGTGTCTGCTGATGGGTTAGGGTTAGGGTTAGGGTTTAGAGTTAGGGGTTTAGCTATGTTTATAGCACAGAGACTAAATTTAGTGATTTCCCCAAGCAGACGTATTATAATATCACAAATTATAATTAATATTTGTTTCATTTTCCAGAATATCCTTTTAGCCGGAAATATTTGTTATAAGTATTAATCAACCTTTTAATAAACGCTTACTGAATGTGTTTGTTAATAACTCTGCAGATATTTCTGAAGCCCAGAAAGATTCAACTTTAAAGCAAAATGTTGTTGTGGATTCCAGGGAGAGAAGAAGTTCAAACACAGGTAAAATTGTAAATAGTAAGATATATTAACTTTTTAAATATGTTATCATCTATTACTTAGCTATGTTTAATGGGTTCCATAAAGATCTTTTCATTGTCAATCGCTGTATTGTGCCTTATTTGGTTACAAGGACATAAACCTCATCACACCTACATCAGACAAAGTGAGAGAGGTTCATGTGTCCCATCATTGTGCCAAAACGTTATGTTCCAGTAAACACAGGAGAATTTAAAATAGTAACTTTTTAAGCATTCTTAAAAATGAAATGCTATAACATTTTTCTTGCTTTGTAGACGTTGCTGATCCACCTGCAGCTGTTTGTCCACAAGCAGAGAGCAGCAGGCGGCTGCAGGTGGAGAAACCCCGCCGCTCCACCGACAAGAGGCAGGCCAGCAAGTTCCCTCCCCCCCCACAGAGGTCAGTGGATTGACATGAATCAGAAGACAATCCTGACAAAGAGCTATCAGTCCTTTTTATGCATTTTATTCTTTCTGTTGTGGATTTTATTTCCAGTGTCTTTTCTTTGTGTAGGTCCGGAGAACCAGTCATCATCACATCCAGAGAGACTGATGGGATTCAGGTAGGGACAAAAACCAGGAAATGGAAGGTGAAGTTATGAATCACAAAACTAACACAGCAAAACAGTAAAATAGAAATGATGTGAAGAAGAAAAAAACAAACAAGATTGGACATCAAAACAGTAAATCCAGGTTTCTCTGCTCTGCTTGGATGAGTTCAGTGAGTCAAACTCTCTGGGTTTCTTCATGTGAAACTCTTTGTGTTTAGTTTTACCTCAAAGATGCAAGATTTTAATATTATATAAAGACAGCATAACATGGCCATTAACTAATACTAGTTACTAGGATACTGTGCAAATACAGCAAGACTCAAATGACTCAACCTTTTTCAAATCACACATAGTATCAAGTATTTTAGGATTGATAACCTACATTAAACCATGTTAATGTAGACAAATATTGTTCAGCTTAGTCCTTTCTCCATGTTTTATTCAGAAAATAAAACAAGGTTAACATTTGAGACAAATGATCTCTCTTATAACTTCTCACAGATGTCAGCAAGAATGTTTGGTGAATTTTTCATGAGTTGAGGTTATGGTTGGTAATAAATTTGATAAAATCCCAAATCCTAAATTTCTCTCTTTTAAATTCTGCCACACTCACAAGCAAACGTGAGGCTTTTGCCTGTGAAATTTTTGCCAAATTTACTGAAAGTTGCTGCATTTTCATTCAGAGGATCAAAAGTGACATTTTTATTGTGACAGGCAACAAGTTAAATGAATGCTAAAGGTCAGAGCTGAGGCTTCATGTGCGTCACAAAGTACTTTTATTTAGATTCTGTGATCTTAAGTCACAATGTGTACATTTATTTTTAGATCTACTTGGCCAGAGTTGTTTCCTGTGTCTCAGATATTATTTGCTTTGTTTTTACTTATGCATTTGTTGATGCTCAATTCCAATTTTTTCTTGAAATCTTTTTTTGTTTTGTTTTGTTTTGCGTGGTTGTTTGTGCTACTGATTAAATGCGACCGTAATCAGACATCAGTGTGAATGGTTTATCCCCTCAAAGTGACCCACATGCACAACAGAAGAAGGTCACAATGCAGCACTCTGCTTATGGAAGTCAAATCAAAACAAGGGGAAGGAAGATGATAAAAAGAAAGCAGGACCAATAGCAGTGGCCTTTAGTGGAGCATTAACTGCAGCTTCTCTAGAGAAGTCTGTTTGGATGTGGAGTCGGACCAGGAGGTGGGATTGTGATGTGATGCGCTTTATTAAATAGTCATTTATTATAACCAATTATAAATGATTATTGATATTATGTTGAACCTATTTACAGACCAAATACTTTTTGTTTCAGTTCTTTATTTCAGTCACATTGTGACATTTAGTTAAACATTTTCTCATCCTTCCTGTACAGGGAAAATTTGAGAAAAATATAAGGTTGTTTCTGATTTAGATTACTTTAATTTGTGTTTGCTAATTGTTGAAGTACTTACTTTTCTGAGTGTGTCCTCAGAAAAGTGCAGCAGAAAGGTGCTGCTGAAGAACTTCATTACAATTAAGAGGGGTAATGCTCTGGAGAGTTATATTAAGTTACATTTATTCTTTGATTGACTTTAGATTAGTTTAGGTCTAATGATTGTCATGCATGTACATTTATATTGGTACCATTTATTGTTTTGTTAAGTTTGTGTAAATAATGTTAATTTCTTGTTTTGTTTTTTGACAACCCCTTTACCTGGTATTAGTGTTGGAATTGCCCAAAATATAAAAGCCAGCTTCTTTGTCTCACTTACGGAGTGGATGCCATTTTCAATGTGACCCGCAGCTCCAAATAAATCTACCTCGGCTGCATTTTGTTGCCTTGCCTCCTTTTCAAATGCCAATCCTCCGCCGGTCAAAGTGACACTGACTCAGACTGCTCTATAAGTTCAAAACCTTTGTAGTTATAAATTTCAGCTATTATTTTCATCCAGATTTACCATGTTTGGCTTCTAATAGAGCAGAATTATGTCTCACATCAATAAGATAAAAGTCGGATAAAATGTGGCAATGGTTATTCAGACTTCAAATGCTTTGAAAACTGTCAGATTTGGGTCCATATGGAAGTGGCTCAAATCAGATTTCAGGGGGGTGAAAAGATTAGAGTTGGTCCGATCAGATTGCTGTGTGAGCATAGCCAGAAAGGCTTGATAGTCTTTGTGGATCAGACAAATGGGGGCCAGTCAGAAGGGTTGCAACAGGACCAATGTTTGTCATAAAGCTTTATGTAAGCTAATAAAATCCCAAGAAGCATTGCAGCTGCTTCCTGTACTGTTCAAAACGACTCAGGCTCAGGATCTTCACTGAAAGCACACCAGGAAGCATATCCAAAAAAGTTAGAAGTGGTAAGAAAATCCCACTTTTCTGCCTTAATCAAAAGGCAGTTCTTCAAGAGCCTCTGGAATTTCTGCAGCAAAAAGTTTTCTAGTCATTTGCACAGTTTGAGTCCAGCAGATCTTTGACTTTGCAGTTATGTGTCTAATGTAGGCCTAATGAGGTTTATACTTTTAACATCAAACAACGAGTAGCTAAACTGTTCAGGCAGTGCTGTTGTTTCCCACATGAGACATGTCAAATGTTTTTACTTAGTTTATGTGTCAGCATAAATATAGTTTTTGATTACATTCCATATTAATGTTTAACTGTATCATTTGCTTCAAGTTCAGGAATTCAATGACACGATTCTTCACTTTGTCAAGTCAAATGAGATCTAATTCTAAGGAAAACAGACTCATGTCTTTATAACTTCAGGATGAAAACCAGATTAATGGCACTTTTTCTGATTTTAGGTTCCTAAAGAAATATCAAATAAAATTCATCTGCCAAGTGGAAATGGAAAGACACCTCCACCCGTTACCAAAATGTGCCCCTCTGACATGACAAAATGTGGACAGAGGTCCACTCCTCAGTTTGAACATCCAAACGTCTCTTCTGTTAAAGCCCAGATTCCAGGTGTGGCGTCAACAGCTTTGGCCAAGATGGAGGTTCAGCAAGCGCTTTCCTTAAACTGCACCTCGGTGGTGAAGGTGTGGTCAGGGGAGAGGGAGCTGCTTACACTTCCAGCCAAACAGACAGAAGATATTCTTGTTATGAACGTGCCTGATCAGTGTGAGGACGAAGCAGCTGGACATACACTCTCCTCTGCTGTGGCTGAAAAGCTTGTAATTCCTCTAAAAGAACAAAATCAAAGTCCTAAACAGACAAATGGATTTATCAAGAAACCTCTTGATGAGAGGGCGAATGGAATGTTGGTTTCATGTTTACAAAATGAAAATGTTCATGAGGAGCGCCGGGTCCAGCTGTCGCCAAGTTTAGGGCCAAAGCAGCTCTGGAGTTCTGCTCACGAACGTGAAACTTCTCCTTCAGGCCCCAAACCTTTCTCCCGTTTGCCTGACGTCGCCTGCAGGCCAAGCAGCATGCAGCAGGAACAAGACGCAGCTTTGCAGGGATCCAGGGATCAACCAGCATGGAGAGAAGGAGGAAGAGTGAGATTCACAGCGACAGATGACAGAGCAGCTCCTCTTTCTCCACAAACTCCTGAATGTATTCATAGAATCCCCCATACACACATTAGTTCACAGTTTGGTAAGGAGGAGCCAGGTAATATGATGGATTTTGAAGGCTCTAATGTGGAATATATTCACTGTGGTTTTCAAGATAATGATGTATCTGATGAAGACCCTGTGATAGTTTTCATAGAGGACACTGAGCCCTTTTGTGTTCCTCTGTCTACCATCTTTGAGTGTGAAGAAGAGGATGAGGAGCTTTTGGCTCCCAACAGGAGTCTGGAGGAAGAACCAGATCTGAAATTAAAATTTCCCACTGGACCTGATTCTGACATCTTAGGAAATGTGAAGACTTCTCCTCAATCTGCATCGTTTTGTGACTCTGTTTCTAAACTCCAAGGCCAGGATCAGACAAAAATGAACATGAAAACCTGTTCCAAAAAAAAGTTTAGTATAAAGTTCCCCAAAAACAAACTGGCCGCCATCAGTCAGGTAATACGAACAGGAACAAACAAAAAAGGGAAAAAGGTTTCTAAAATAGTTGCACGTGACGAAGAGCAGAAAGCAGGAAACAGACCAGTCACAGAAAGCAAACAGACCAATGAGGTGAGCATGAGCCAACAATTCCTCCCAGACAACTCCTCTGACAGAGACTTCACTGCAGGTATCAGCCTGTCAAAGTCGTACCCTCGGGTGGAGGAGCTCCGCAAGAACACCTTAGATTCAATGAACAGTTTGGAGGAGTCCATCAAGCAGCTGGAACTGGAACTCTGTGTGGAAAGCATAAATCCCTCATCTGACAGAGCTCAACTTAAAGGAAGAGTGAAAGAAAACAATGGCAGATCTCCCTCCAAAAGAGCAGCCGGTCAGATGGTGAAGAGTAAGAGAGTCAGACCACAGCCTCTGCTCAGCTCGGCCAGCCAACAGGTCTGACGTTGTTCTGCAGTCACAGCTTCCTTCCTTCAGTGGGTCAGCTGGTGTGGGCTCTTCACTCTTTATTTTCTGGCTTTGACTATTGTAAATGTCTGCTAGAGGTTGTTGTTTAGTTGAAATGTTTGTTCTCTCTCTGAACTTCATATCATAGGATCTACATTTATGTTTTAGTTTGCTCTTTAAAAAGCTAACTAGTTCAGCTCAGATCAAACATCTGATTGATCTGAGCTTCATAACCCAGCCTGCCAGGGCTGGGTTATGTAGCTACTCTCTTACACATTCTGATTCATTTCAGCAATATTAAAGAATTAATCTGTGTATTGTTTGTGCAATATGCATCTTCAAAACTGCTCTGGCTATTAACTATTCATCTGCTTAAGGCTAAAATATGACAAATGTTTCTAAGCCTTACACGATGACATAATTAACCAATTCCTCCAGTCACATATTAAACACATTGTGGGGAAGTTTGGACCTTTTACTTTTGGACCTTGCACAAACTAAGTCTCTATGTCCAACTTCCAATCAGTTCTATTTCATCCTTGTAAATCCAACCTCATTGATGTGACTTAATGTGTAGAAAAAACAATGTGAGCTTGCTAGAGGTGATTACAGAAGCATTTTTTTCTCTCATTGAATTGTAGAAATTTGCAGTTAACATGACAGAGACTCCTCAGCTGAGAGGAAAACGTTCTCGCATTCAAGCAAGGGAACTTGTAGTTTTTATTGTAGTTTTGTGCTTGTATTTTTTTTAGCAAAAAAAAAAATATTTCTGTAATATTCTGTAATTACTTTTTGAAAGCAGTTTTTTATTCACATGAATAAATTCTTATACACAATAAAGTCTCAGTTTACAAGGTGATACAAATTATTGATAACAAACCAGTCTTATTTACAAACACTTTATATGCCATGGATTTCTTTCACACACCCACACACACACACCCACACACCCACGCACACACACCCATACATACAAACACAGTGACATCTACACATGCACAAAACTGAAATTTTTTTTGACAAAGTTACCAAACTCAATTTATAAATATATAGTCTGATTTTTAGGGACAAAACAGATATTACTGGAAGTTGTGTCCAGAAAAGTCTCCTCTAACCTTTATGTTTCAGTAATTGGCAGATGTGAAGCCTCTAACATTGTATTCTAGTACATGGCTTTGCAACCTGTGGCTAAGAGTAAATGCAGGAGATTATTACATGAAGCCTTGTGTTGTGTTGATCATTTAGATTTATTTGTCCTGTTATTAGGCTGGAAAGTGTGCAAATATCAACGTCCCGTGTATGAAAGTGTAGGCATCATTTTATTGAAAATGTTTTATATTCTTCTTCATATTAAGATAAGAAAGTAAGACTGAAATGATTGCTCTTTAAAATTACAACAGATATTCATCTTAAAAAATATAGATATTTAAAATATATTTTTTCAAAAGTAATATTTGTGGCTCAAAAATCTATTTTATTTAATTGGACTCAGAGCAAAAATTGATTTTTGGATTGTAAATGTTGCAGACCATTGTTCTAGCAGAAAGTATATGCCAATACTTCATAGTCATTTTCTTACAAGAAGTAAATAACAGACATTTACAGAGTTAACAGACAGGCTGCTTGGATTTATTGAGAAGATGACTCAAGTTTGGAAGAGTGGCTGCTGACTAAGATTTGTTTTCTTCTCTGTTTGCTAGAGCTCCAACACGTCTACCGAGCGGCCCCACAACAAGCTACAGCACGCCCCCTATGGGTCACCTGAGGGAACGGCAGAAGTTCTGCATCAGCCCAACAAAAGCAGGTAAACAAGAAAAGAATTTTCTCAAAGCACTGAAGTAAAAGGAAACAAACTATCCAAACTTGAAGTATCATCTTACAGTTTACTCCTTCAGTTTGTCTGGCAATCCAGTATTTATAGTTTCCTGCTGGTTCCCCTGATCTGGTAAACAATAAGAGGCCCACTCCAGTGCATTGTGGTCCCTTTACTTCTGAAGATGGCAGCCATGATTCTTTCTGACTCATTTACAAAAGAAAAACAACAAAAACAAAGCAGAAAATTATTATGCATCAATATACAGAAAAATATAAAATATATAGATAAATAAATACATAAAATATCTAAATACATCAAATTCAAAAGTAGTAAGATAAGAAAGAACATATAGCTCAAACACATCCTCAATCCTTTCCTCCCTGAATTTCTACATAAAAGAAGTGCGTTCAAGTGTTTTGCTGTTAACACATTTTATAACAGGGTCAAGATCACATAATAAACTATGAAACATTCAATTGGACATAATTTTCCTGTGTGCAGCATCGGGCCCAGGGATCAGTCATGTTCAAGGAGACAGCTTGAACATGAATCTTTAAACTCTTAATGGCTCTCATACACACAGACATTAATATGATTCTGTACAGAAGTTCACATACAATTATGGACATTAATGTTACATTCATTTTGAGTTTTTTATCGAATCATTTGAGATGCTCTTTTTGCAGAATGGAGAAACTATGATTGAAGTATACAATTTCAATGGTTACTAAAAAACTAGAACTGGAACTGCAGATTGGAATGCATTGTGAACTCAGAGCACAATATATATATACCGGTATATATATATATATATATATATATATATATATATATATATATACATTTATATATATATATATATATATATATATATATATATATATATATATATATATATATATATATATATAAATATAAGCATTGCATTTAGCCACAAGGAAAGGAAACGCCTTGGTTAAAATTCAAAAGCGTTTTAGTTTAAAATGATAGTATTCTAACATAAACCTGTTATGATAGAAAGTCCAACAGTCTTTTCAATGGAGACCCCAGGGCAGTGTGCTGTTTACTATTTTATTTTAGGTAGACAGACGCTGAATGTGTTGCTGTTTGTAGTTAATGTTTCTGTAAGTACAGTAAGCAGACATTAATCGCTCCAGAGCTTATTGTTGAAACCACACATAGATATCACATATAAGTGAAACATATATCTGAAACAACACACAAGCAGTTTCCTGCCTCTGCTGGAAGCCTGGAAGCTCTGAGCCCTGAGTGCTGGAGCTGCTGTGTGCTGCTCAGAGCCGTGGTGGATTTCTAAACATTGTGTTGTTGCTTTATGCAAAGTTCTGGGAAACACCTGTTTACCTTTCACATCCTCACCGCTCAGACAATACCTCCTTCTCTGGTGCTTCTTCACATTTGTTTTTGTGATAGGAACCCCCTTTCAGCCTCTTTCTCCTCCTCCAGGAGTCTCACACTCCTTCCTCTTCCCAGACATTCAGGAAGTTTTCTCTTTTTCTCATTATCTTCCTCATCAGTTTCTCCAGTAAACTTCCCACCTTGCTTCCTTTTAGCTCTTGGTCTCCACAGTGTAATGATAAGCTGTCTGACTCTGCATCATGTCATTCTAGCAACATGCTGTCTCATCCTCATGCTAACACTAGAAGAGGCCTCTAAGCAGCAAGAGCTATCACTGCCATCTCTACAGCTACCACTGCGTTCTACTCATCAGCTCCTCCCTGCCCACCTGCCTCCTTCTTCTCCGCCACATGAGGAGGATGTTGTTAATGGACTCCTGAACTGACAGTGGGAGTACGTACAGTTCAGCCATCTGAACTCCAAGAATAAAACAAGACAACCAATGATCACACCATATTCCTACAGCAATATTGTGTGTGTGTGTGTGTGTGGGTGTGGGTGTGCGTGTGTGTGTGTGTGTGTGTGACTGGACTGCACCTTGCCACTCCAAGCCAAAAATATGTATGCACGTATCGCTTAAAAATAAATGTTAATATTTGCATCTTGTCTTACCTGCTTTATTTAAGCTATTTAAGCTCAGCTCTATTTATTATCAAATATATTTTAGCAAAGTAATTATAGACGGTTGTAAGATAGTACTTATTAATGGATACTGTTGTTTATGTAAAAATGAATAATTTACAGGTCATATGTAAAAAAAGCAGAATCAGTGTAGAGTTCTTACTTACATAGTTTTCTGTCTCTGTTGAGGTTTAGAACAGTTTGAATTTTTAACTGTTTGGTTCAGTAGAAAGTGACTCAGAGGCTCCATGTGCAGACAGACGGCTGAAATGTTGAGGACAGATGAGATGAACAGGTCATGCAGCTGCAGCAGAGAGACTGCTGGACGTCTTTGACAGAATAGTGATTTAATAAGTCTTCAGAGTCATGGAGGATGGCGATGCTGTGGGCAGGAAGCATCTCCTGTTGTGGTCAGTATCACAGTGGCTGTGAAGAAGCTTCTGACTGAAGATGCTGTTGGATACTAAGAACTGCATAGGATGTTTTTTATTTGATGAAGAACCCTTCTTTGCATCATCATCATCATCATCATCATCATCATCATCATCATCATCATCATCATCATCATCATCATCATCATCATTTCATCAAGTGCAAAGCGACTCTTGTATGTCCGGAGCCGGAAGTTGCTCGTCCCTGATCTAACTCCAAATTTTGTAATTTTGCATTCCAAAATATGGGATGCTATTTTCTTTACTGTACCACAATAAGTTTACTGCCAGAATTCATCAGTCATTGCACCCTGGAACTTTGTGTCTTTTCCATTTTTATTCTTCTGGAACACCCAAACACATATGTGATACGAATACAATATTATTATCTCACATTAAGAATAAGCTGCAGAATATTCTATGTTTTAAAACCAGAAATATAATTCAGTCTAAGTTGTGAACTGCCAGATGTCCAAATTCAGCAGAACGTGAGCAATATCAGCTGGCTTAGGCTGACTCTAAAACCTATTTTCTCTGCTTTTGACATACTGAAATATTTTTTTATGTGTAATATTAATTCACAAACTTAATATTTCAATTGAGCTATGAAATTGAAGATAATTTCAAAGCTCATGTTTCAGTTGGTTTGAAGAAGAACACAGGAACAAAGAAGATGGAAATACTCTAAATAAGAACCTAAAATGTCAACTACAGGCATGTTTTTGAATGGAGAACTTGTACGTCATCTTATTAGATCTGACTTCAGGTCAGTCTGTCTGTTTTGTTAAGAGCAATGTCAATTCTTCCTCTCTTCTGCTTCTTATATAAAATGTGAACATTTGAAAAACACGTTGAGCAGAAATGCTTGTATTTCCTATATTTATTTGTGTGTTCATATAAAAATGTTTCTCCTGACTTAGCTGTTTTTAAGAGTTTGTCTCATGCAGCTATTAAATTATTTCTTGCGTCAAAACTTTCTCCTGTTGTGCTGAGATGTACCAGCAGAGGGCAGTAGAGCCTCGTCCGTCAGTTTGTTTCTGTCTACAGTTCTGAAATCCAACCGGCTAACATCAGGCGTACTCACCATAACTCCAACAAACAGGACTGTCTGTGTTTGAAAGTTGATCTGGAAAGACTTGTGGACATCTAAACAGCCTGAGCTTTGTCTTAATATATATGTAATAATATATAGAAATAGACAGTCCTTCAGGCTAAAGCTTAGATCTGAGTTGAAGCTGCTTTGATATAGAAAATAATAATCATGTCTATTCATCATAAAGAGACAAATTACAGTGGACATTTTTTAAGACATTTGAAAAATCACAGCATCATATTAATAGTGCCCTGCTTATAACCAGGGCTGGACTAAGGTTGTATGAGGCCTGGAGCAGAATTAAAGCTGGGGCCCCTCTTCCTCTTGAGACCATAACCACAAAAGCAGCTTCCATTCCAGACTGGTGGAACCTGATAGAGGAAAGCAAGTTCAATTGACTGAGCTCAAAGGCAATCATTGACAATTGGTTATTATTTGCTGACATATGGATCCATTCAATAAATTATTATTGAGATGGCCATTCATTTTAGGAACTTCATCACAAAGTGAAACACATGATATAGATTAATAACACAGCCTTTATTTCTGCTAATTATGATGATTTTCCACTTACAGCTGATGAAACCTTCACATTTGAATGACTAAATCAGTCCAATAAAGTATGTTTAATGTCTGTTTGAAGGATATTTTTTCAAAAGGTACTTTTAATCCGACAAACGAAGCTCATTGGGACGTATATTCTAATTTAATGACTATGACTATTTGTGAATTAATCACTAGAAGATATAATAATGACATAATGAGCTCAAATACAAAGAAAAGACTCAACTCATCGGTTCAGATTGTAATATGGTAACATAACAACCAAACTAAAGATTATTCTTTGCACTTTTACAAAGTAAATTTGCCAGTTGTATCAAATTTCAAACAATTTAACACCTAATGTATCTCTGCTGAAGCCATCAAATCATACATGATTTTCATTCCCAAAAAACTAATACATAAAGGTAGATCTGTGGTCTATGTTAACATTTAAGCATTTCCGGTGCACCTGACAGTGCGGGGGTTAGGGTAGCAGTGGCTTAGTTTGCTTATTTCTTGGGCTGGCTCTGACTAAAACACACTGAAAGGCAGAAAAGTTGAACTCTAACAATGGTCGGTAACGTGGGTGACCCAGTCCAGTCCTGGAGAGCCAGCATCCTGCTCCAACACACCTGGATGAAAACCTTTGGCCTCTGAGCAGCACACCTGGAGCTCAGCAGGACTTTCTGGAAGAAAAGTTTTGAAGCTTCACTTTTCTTATGATATAATCACTTTTTTCTCTTTGCCTTCGTTTTTTAGACAGAAACAATATGGTGTACTCCAATCATCCATGTTTCACAAGTGTAATGAGATGGCCCAGCCCTGTAATTGGTAAAATTATTAGTCATTATATCCACCGTATGCTAATTAGCTCATAAGTTAATTTGTTGGGCCAGATGAATCCCTGCACCCACTCTGTGTAATTAGTCTGTAATTCTTCTGCATCTTGTGGAACAGGGGACAGCAGCAGTCCTGACGAGCAGCGGGAGGGACTGGGGACTAATTAGAAATATCTCACATTAAGACTTTCTATATTAATTACAACATTTTCCCTTCTCTGATATTTTTTCTTTCTTCTCCTCATAATCAGGCTGCATCAGAGGAGGACAATATAAAACCAACAAGGAGCCTGTCTGCTGTTTAATCAAAGACGTGGCTCTTTATTTGCATTTCTAATTGGAATTAATTAGGATTGCCTAAATACTGTACCACTGTGTGTGTATTCATGTGTGTGCGTTCACAGGACTGGTAGATATGATTGCTTACAGGGATTTCTTCATTTATCAGAGGATATCATCATCATCATCATCATCATCAGAAATGCTGAGCTGCTTTCTTTGGAGAGAAAAAAACACAAAACTGTAACGAACCAATGATTCCTTGTTTATTGTAACATTCCTGTTCCTATGCAGTTCCACAGATCTGGACACAGAGGCTCGAACCTCTTACAAGGTTTTATGTTTTCATTTCTTGTTTCATTAGTTTTTCTGGATTATCATGTAACTGCAGTCTGTGAAACCTCTGAAGTTCACAGATGACACCAATGTTGTTGTTGATGAAGTTTGGTTTGTATAAGAACAGGATTCAGTTGGTTGGTCCACTGGTGTGGTCAGAACCACCTGGAGCTAAACACTGTGGAGATGATTGGACCTCCAGGGAACACCCTCCACACCCTTTACCCCTCACCATCCTCAGCTGTTACTTCTGGTTCCCAGGAGCGGCTTTGTCTCAGGACCTGCCTGGTCCTCACTCCTCAGAGACAACAGAGACTGAACTTCCTGCAGCAACTCCAAAAGTCCAACAAAGGAGCTGCTCATCGTCTTCATGGCTGTTATTCAGAACAGGACGGATCCAAACTGCAACAAATGTTCAGGTCTACAGTGAACATCATCACGACTGACCTTCCATCCAGAACTGCTGCAGGTTTAGGATCAGGAAAATTAAAGTCAGCATCTCTGCTGTCACACATCCTGGACACAAACTGTTTAGACTTTTATATTCAGATAAGCACCAACGTGCCATCACAGAGACACTTTCTTCCCCCAGGCTAACAGGTTAGTTTGCTTTTATGAGAAAAAAAAAAAAAAAGCATGCATGTAGATATTGTTTCTTGACCTTTAAAGGTTTAGTTATATTTAATGTCTGTTAAGTTCCTTGCATATGCAAGGAATCTAAAATAAATCTGATTCTGATACACAGGCATGTTTCTCCATCTAATGATGTGCACCACAAACTGTCCATCCATTGTTCCCTCCAGCTTGCAGAGTGAGAAGCAGATCACACCTACACAGGTCAGTAACACGGCAACAAATAAACCAGACAGGGAGTAGACGACCAAACTGAGACACATTTTTATAGATTCAGCAGTTCATCTACATCTCAAAGCCTGAGTGGCTGAGAAGACGGAAGTCTGCTACCACCTGACAAAGCATTCGTCCCCCATTCAACTCCTTCAGACTAGCCAACAGCAATTAGCAAAAGCTGATGGAACTGTGCATTTTCTGAACTCATTATAAGCTACTTCTCAATGCAGCAGTGGTAAAAAAATGTGTTTAAGGGTTAAGACAGGAGATGTGTTGTGATGACTTCACCTCCCCTTCATTAGCCAAGTTATTGAAAAAGCTGTTTAGAAAATTAAGTAACCAAGGATAACCAACAGCTTTGACTCCTCCCAGTCTGGTTTCCAGTCTCACCACAGCACAGAGACTGGCCTAGTCAAAGTGTTCAATGACATCCATATAAATACGGACTGTGGGAGAACCACAGTGCTGGTTCTGTTGGACCTCAGTGTCGATCATGACATATTACTGAATGGACAGGAGAGTTGGGTCGGACTCTCCGGTCCAGTGCTTAACTGGTTTAAATCTTACATAAAGAACAGGGATTTCTTTGTTTCAATTGGAAACTTCTCATCAAAAAGGTCAAAGGTCACATGTGGGGTACCCCAAGGTTCAATCCTAGGACCCCTCTTATTCAATATCTATATGCTCCCACTGGCTCAGGTTATAACAGGAAATAATATTGGCTACCATAACTATACAGATGACACACAGCTCTACATTATGATGTCACCAGGAGACTCAGAACCCATCCAATCACTGAACAGATGCTTAGAACAGATAAATGTGTGGATGAGACAAAACTTTCTCCAGCTGAACAAAAACAAAACTGAAGTTATTATATTTGGACCTAAACAGGAACGATCTAGTTATAGATCTAGAGTTGTGGATCTAGATTCAATGCACAGCTTCAGTTATTACAACTAAAAACCAGCGATCAGCCCAAACCTGGGAGTAGTGATGGACTCTGACCTGAACCTTCAGAGCCACATAAAGACAGTTACAAAGTCGGCCTTCTATCACCTGAAGAACATTTCCAGGATTAAAGGACTAATGTCTCAGCCAGATCTAGAGAAACTCATCCATGCGTTTATCTTCAGTCGTATTGATTACTGTAACAGCGTCTTCACAGGTCTGTCCAACAAATCAATCCTCCAGCTGCAGCTGATCCAGAATGCTGCTGCTGGAGTTCTGACTAAAACCAAGACGTTAGAACACATAAGAGCAGTTCTCCAGTCCCTCCACTGGCTCCCTGTAGCTCAGAGAATAGACTTCAAAATCCTGTTGTTAGTTTATAAATCACTGAATGGTTTAGCACTACAATACATTAAAGATCTGCTGCTGTTGTATCAACCTTCCAGAACCCTCAGGTTCTGGTTCTGGTTCTGCTCTGCATCCCCAGAACCAGAACCAAACATGGAGAAGCAGCATTCAGCATCTATGCACCACAAATCTGGAACAAACTTCCAGAAAACTATAAAACAGCTGAAACACTGACTTCCTTTAAATCTCAACTAAAAACCCACTTGTTTAGGATTTTATTAGAAACGTAATAATGAAACATTAATCAATAATCTGATGAGCAAAATATGACTGTGTGTTCTATGACTTTGTAATTTTGTGTTTTTATGATGTAAAGCACTTTGAAATGCCTCGTTACTGAAAGGTGCTATACAAATCAAATATGATTGATTGATTCCTGAAGGCGCAGTTTCAGAAAGATTATAAAAAAAATTTAAAAAAAAAACAGGCCCAAATTTTACTTGCTAAATTACAGTCAATTTTCTAGGTCACATTTGATATATACAGAATGTTTATAACTGAAGGAAACATTACTTTGTTGTGATATAAAATGTTACCATGTGCCTAGAAAACGCCTCCTTTAGAACCAAAGATAGCAGTGAAGGTTGGCATCAAGTGTGTTTGCATGATTTAAAACAAAGTGAGACTCAAAATGAATTAAAAACCATCTTAAGCAACTGGAAGAGATAAAGTCAAAAATGTTCATGTATATAAATATGAAACAAGTGGAGAATATTCAGCCCATGACCTTGGCTCAGTCTGTCTCTCGTTCAGTCAGAGGGAGTTTTTGAGGGCAGCACCGCAGGCGGTTCCACAGACCCACCCATGCACCCTCCCCCAGATGACCCCTAGGCTATCTGTCTGACAGCCAACAATTGGAGCTTCACCAGTAACTACCCCAGACCCTCATTAACAGTTAATTAAATCACGTCTATCAGGAATTCCCCGCTCCATTCTGGAATACCTCTAGGAACAAAGTAATAGACTTTGTCCTCAAACATGGAGCTCTCACTGTGGGACCCAAAACTAAAACATGTTGGGCTTTATTTACTTTCTTACACTCCAGTGATTAAATCTAACAACGTGAACACTATCCCAGGATCAAGAAGGCTGAAAACAATTCACACAAATATTTTATTTTTCAAAAGCAGTGTGTACAAGCCGAAGCATTTATATGTTTAACAAGGAAATAGATTAAAAGCCATAATTTTAACCAATTATTTCACAAAAATACAATTTAGTTTATTTTAAAAGAAGTAACAAAAGCTAAAAACATGACAGGAGAGCTATGCACAATGTCCAAGGAGATGTTGGTGAAGATCTTCATCAGGTGAACTTATATGTGTGAATGTTAAGGAAAGCTGCCAGTGATCCCTGAAGGGCCAAAAACAACTACACTAAATAAACACATATCATAAAATAATACCATTAAATAATGGATTTATAGAATAAATTCATTTAAAAGTACACAATATTTCACTCTATTTATTTTCAAATAAATAAAGGGAAATATTGAAGTATTTTTAGGGAGTCGCCGGCCTGTTTACTCTGGAGGAATCTCCTACTGCAGAGAAATGTAGTGACTTATATTTGTACATTTTCTGCTCATCCACATCTGAAGTGACTCACCTCTCCTGACTGCAGGACATGTGCAAGAATATCTGCACAACCTTCGTGTCTGATTGGTTTGAACACAACATGGGCTTAATGTGTGTCTGATGCTGAACCACAAGGAGACTTTCAGTGCCTAAACTTTAATTTCTTCAAATGACTAGTCAAACTGGTGCATCCTCACATTATTTTCCATATTTTTTTAAGTGAACTGTTTACAAAATAAATCATATTTTCAACCACATTGGTTGCAGTCAAAAAGCTCTGATGTAAGCAGCAGCTGTTATTGGGAAAGGATATGACTCATAATCCAATTTCTGGGTGAGAACTCCAGTCAAGATGAACTCTGCATTATGGACATCTGGGACAGAAAAGCAGAGGCAACATCAGACGTATAGAGCAGGGATTTGGTGTGTGTGTGTGTGTGTGTGTGTGTGTGTGTGTGTGTGTGTGTGTGTGTGAACAAGAGACCCACCAATGTTTTTCATGAAATATTCTCTGCACAAGTGGAGATCATTATCACAGGAAATTAAAATGATCTCTGGAAGGTTCTGCACGAGAAAGAAAATGCAGGAGAAGCTGTTGGTTATGTCATGTTGTTTTTGCTCAGATAGACACAGTAATCCTTCATCCTGACTTCTTTTTAAAGAGGATATTAGGTGTGTATGATGGTGAGTGTGTGTGAGGCCACAGCATGTCTGCTGAAGTACCTTGTTCTGCTTGTGCTCCATGATCTTTCTGTAGGAGGGCTGTTTGGCCAGCAGTTTCCCTCCAGCGCTCTCCAGGATGGCCTTCATGGTGCTGAGGCTGGGGCAGATTCCCGGGGTCAGGTAGAAATACTTCCCCTTCAGCACCACAAACACAGAGACGCATTAAACACATGTTTACACATTTGTGTAATATGTAATACAATAATATACAGAATATGTATATTGTGTCTGTGGGCAGTATTGTGGTCTACCCACAGACTGCAGACCACAATACTACAGTCTGTGCACATTAAGGTGTATTCGGGGTCAAGTGTTCTTCTAGAGGGAATGTTAAATATTAGTGGATGGAACAACATGGACAAATAGTTCCTCTGCAGGTCTGAATAACTGGAAGAAATCACAGATTGAACCTGATTAAGGATGAAAGAGCTGCTTTTAAGATGAGCTGAAGACATTGGATGGAAAAACACTGAGGAGGATTTCACTCTAAATATGTAGAACAATTGAACCTGAAGGCTGTAGTGGTACACCAAAACAGTTTAGTACATCTTCTGCTGCTTCAATCAAGAGAAACAGAAAATGGCCACAATAGGCCAGACAGCCAGTAAATGGTCAACATTGAATTCTAGAATCTCTTTCATTAAGGTTAAATTTGGATGTTTTGATATAGACACAGTTCAGTGTACCAGATGTAAACTGGGTTTCCATTAGGGCACTAAATGATGATGACGATGATGAAAAGCCCTCTGCTCTTGGGGACTGGTGCAGCGTTTTGGACTGGTTGAACCCCCCAGGCAGGTGGATTTGGACTTCAGCTACAGTCCTACTGTTGTAGAAAGATGAAGACACTGACAAAGACAGAGCAGAGACAGCAGGGAGTCCTCTCTGTCTTGCTGTTCCTTCTTAAAGCTGAACTGATTCTTAATGGCTTGCCTCTCTCCCAGCTAACCTACATAAATCCATCATCAGCTCTGAAGAGACACAGCTCATACTGTCTTGTTTCCTACATGGGGACGGGAGGCAGAGGGTCTACTTAGTTCCAACCTTAAAGAGAGGAGCAGTGTGGGCTCTCTTCAGAGACTCCTCCAGACTGAAGCTGAACAACACCTCTGCCTCTGCATCCCTCAGAGTGTAACTCTGCTCATCTGCAACACACACACACACACACACACACACACACACACACACAGTAGAGATCAGGGAACAGAAGAACAAGCAGAACAACAGAACTGAGCAGCACAACATGGACTCACCCACAAACTTCTGGTTCCTCCAGCTCTCCTCCAGCCACTCTGGTGTGACGATGTGTTTGATCACAGACATGGCGGACAGGAACTTGACGGTGCGCGTCACCTTGCTGGCCAGCAGGTGTGTGGCCTTCTGACTGCTCTCTGCCACCTCCCCACCTAGAGCATGTAGCCGCTGCAGGACAGAGACAGCAGCATGGAGCAGCTGGAGCAGAGGCCAGCAGCTCTGGCTTCCTCAGCTCCAGCTTACATTACCTTGGTGTACTGCTGGACCTGCAGCGGCTCAAAGCCCGTCAACATGACCCGGGGAGTGGACTCTGGAGGAAGCTTCCTGTTGGGTGATTGGATCTCCTCCAGTCTGTTCAAACACACACAAACACACAACCCCCCCACACACACATGCAGTGTTTACCCAGTGACCCAAGCAGGATGAGAGCAAGGCTGTATGTTCAGTGGCAGACAGCAGGCTGCAGCAGACCTGGCCTTCTTGTTTGAAGGTGGGTTGGCAGAATCAGAGATCTTCTGCTTCTGGAGAAGCTGGAGGTTCTGCAACAGAATCAACAATATGAGCCAAAACAGGCAACACGTCCTGGAGCAATGCTTCCAAATGTTGCAGACAGGGTTACAGCTCTCCGTTTGAAAGGAACGATGTTGGACATTTAGTGTGGCAAATTCTTAAAACAGTCTTAATAAAAATACAACATTTTATTATTCACTTTTTAAACGTTGAGATGATTGAAAAAGATTTGATCCTGAATGTTGCTGATTTAGTGATTGTGTTGTCTTACAGACAGACAACCAGCATCTGATCTTGATTGTTTCATTGAAACACAGACAAACTGAAAATCACATTATGATCTGAATCACCATTTTCCCCAGAGATAACAAGAAAAGACAGAGTGCAGCTGCATTATCAGCAATCATTAACAATGTGACATGCTGATCCAAATTTTGGCTGATACCGATTTCTTTTTGTCAGAAAAGTCACTAAATATATTGGCAAAGTTGCTAAGTTGGCAGTGGGATGACCAGTCCATGCAGCTGTGACCCGGTGGGCTGATCTGTCAATCAGTTTCTCACTGCTGAGCAAATTTTCAGTCCTTTGTGGAGAGACTGAAGATCAGTGGATAAGATCAGCTTCACACGGAAGAATCAGCCTGATGAAGAAAATCAGGGCTTATTTATCAGTGCATCCCTAGAAAAACCTTTATTGGCATTTATGACCCTGGACGCTTCCTGCAGTGGGTTGCCAGGTTTTCACATGTCCAATTCAATCCTCTGGGGCTCTTGGCTCCCACACAGCAACTTGAAGATTCACATTTTGTAGAAAACAGTCTAGAGAGTCTGACCCCCAAGTGACATGAAAATCCCACCTTAACTGGTAAAATATTGTTTGTATAAATTTGAGGTTTGTCTGTGATAAACCTCAAAATGAGAGATCTCTGTCAGAGAACAAGGAGGCCTCCAATGACAGCATCAACCTTTTTCTAAAATGCTAACATTCAACATGCTCAGCTTGATGGTTTATCTGCAGAGTGTGGAGATTACTTACCACCAGAGCTTCAGTAGTTACTTTGACTGGAGTTCTCCAAGCAGCTAAAACACAGAGCAAAACTACAGTCAGCCCTCAGCTGGAACTTAACTCAAATTCAAAAATACTTGATTAATCCCAAACGGAAATTAAATGTTGTCGGAACTCATTTTATCCTTTCAGATCAACCCTGCTTCTGTTATCTACAACCTGACAGTCAGCTGAAACCAAAAGTGTGTGTGTGTGTGTGTGTGTATGGGGGGCAGAGGGGCCTGCTGAAGCTGACCTGAAGACGACATGCTGAGATAGAAAAACTTGAGCACTGTTGCTTTGTTTACCTGTCAATGATCCTCATTTTAGAACTGAGCTTTGTGTACACACCATCACTAGACAGTGCTAACACCTGAGTGACTGTGTGATGAGTCACAGAGTGTTTGTTTCCATCATGGTGGATTAGGTTGAACACAAGCCTGTCACATTAACAAATTCTGCTGGGCGATCAATTATCCCAGAAATGATTGTGATACAACAGGGGTATCAAACTCCAGTCCTCAAGGGCCGCTGTCCTGTAACTTTTAGATGTGTCTCTGCTGCAGCACCTGAATAGAATAATGAGGTCATTAAGGTTCTGGAGAACTGATCTACACCAGGAGGAGGTCATGAAGACATTTCATTCCAGTGTTTTGTACCTGTGGCTCATCTAAAACCTGCAGGACAGCTACTGGAGGACTGGAGTTTGACACGTGTGTGTGATACATACACACACACACACCTTGGGAGAATTTAGAGAGTCCAATCATGTTTTTTTTTTTCTGGACTGTTGGAAGAAGCCGGGGAGCCCAGAGAGAACCCACGCATTCAAAGGGAGTACAACTCCATGCAGAAATCGAACTCGGGACCTTCTTAGTGCACGGCAACAGTGTTACAAACTGCACCACTGAGCAGCCCTGGAAGACATTTTAAATGTTCAAAATACATAAACAAACCACAGAAATCAAATGGATTGTGAGGAGGAGGTAAAGAAATATACCCTTGAAAGTATATTCATCATTGGGCTTATTATTATGATTATCATCACCCTCATTTTATTGATTGATTGCTTATTGCGACAGGCCTGGTTGGACATACCAAGCAGGTTCTGGACCAGCTGAGGGTTGGGCATCAGCGGCTCAGGCTGACTGTACACCGAGTATCTGCTGTGCTGAATCTGCCGCAGTGCTTCAAAGTTGCCCAGCAGGATATCACACAACCACTGAGCGTTGACACACGGGATCTTCCACTCCTTGGCCTTCTCGTATTTCATCCCACCAGGTCTGAGGAGAGATCAGAACAAAATGTAGCTTTGCTCACACAAGCTAGTCCAGCTCACTCCATTATTGTCCAGTAGACAATAATGATCTGTCTTACTCTTTGCAGATGAGGACGGTGTTACCACGGCACAGATAGCCTGTGTACCTGGCACCAGCCAGGTAGGCCATCAGCTTCAGGTCATCCCTGTCTGCATCCACGAAGCCCGTCACTGACAGGATCTGAAGGGAGGAGCAGACACTTGGAGAACATAGCCGTGCTGATGAGAGGAGCCTCAGACAAGCAACAAGAACTGACAGCTGGCCCAGTTCGCTGCAGAACCAGGAGGGAGCTATGGACTCAGTGAACACAGAGCAGCAGCTGATTTCTAACTGGACTTACGTGCTGAGAGCACGGCTTGGCACCAGGAGGGAAGGCAAAGGGCAGATGGAGAGTCCGATGAGGAGGAATCATTTTCTTCTTCTTCAGCACAGTGCTGAGCCAGTGAGCCGTCACACAGCGCTTCCCCTCTCGAAGGGCCTTTCACAGGAAAATGTTTAACATTCTTTTTAGTAGCTGCATTTTCACTGACCAGAAATTACACAAGTGGAAATAATGAAAATGAATTTACTTAATAGAAACATAGCAATTTCTTTAAAACTTGTGCTTTTCAATAAAACGTTTTTGCATTGGGATGAGGTGCTTTTTCAGCTGTATGTCAAAATACATGTATTTCACAGAAAGGCAATAGAAAATGTTTTGCATCAAGAGTCACATGATCAACAGCCGGATGTTACTACTGAAGAAAATTAGGGATGCACAAAATGCAATTTTCTGGCTGGTCAACGACTGACCCTTAAGAAGCCTGACCTGCCGAATACCATTGTTTTTGTCTGAAATGTTGCAAAATATAGCAGAAAAGTCTCTCAGTTGGAAACAGTGGGGCAACTATTGTAAACTGCAAACATTCAGGCATGATCTGGAGGGCCAGTCAGTCAGTCAAACCTCTCTCACTGCACAGCAGAAAGACCGGTGGTTGATTTTTACACCTTTGCTGAGGTAGATAAGATCGGCTTCATATGCAAGTATCAGCCAATCACCGATCTCCCAAACTTACGGAAATTGGTACCAATAAATCACTGTGGCCCTAGTGAAAATCACAAAGATGATGACAGAAAGTAGTAGGAGAAACCAAAAGTGGTCATAAGAAGTTACGTATTATTTGAACATGTTGAATCCATCCACAGCTGAAATAGTTCTTCTGTAAATTCACCAAATACAATTTCCCAAAATGCCACACACGTAGCGCTCCAACGCCTGAATGAGACGGCAACGACTCCTCTGATGGATGATGACGAACGCCAGGACTGAATTATGAATATATATCATGCAGCTGTTTACATCCAATGGTGCCATGATTTTTAATGACTCATCTCATGAACAAGCTTACTCACGTGTGATTTTAATTAAATGTATTATTTAAGCAATTGCAAAATAGGATTATTTTGGCATTTGCAAGAAATGGATGAGGATTTGTGCATGTTTGTAATGGAAACAGCTAGAAACACAGAGTGGCCCACCTCATCTCACAACCTTTCTATTTTGTCAACATAACACATTAGCAGCAACTTAAACAGTAAGAACACTGATAAAAATGACAAATTTGGTCACAATGTACAACCTTGTTTTACAACTGAAGACGTTAACCACCATGGCGGCAAAGAAGGGCTGAATGTGTCTGAGTCCCATGATGCACCCTACCTGTACATACATGTTGCTGACTTGACTCTCACATAACAAGTGAGTGCAACGGCTGGTCAAAGTGGGGTCCACAACACCTCCACATGCCTGGATGACCTGAAACAGAAGGTTAGGTCAGGAGCTGAAGCCAACATGTTCTTTCTTAAGACCTCTGGTTGATGTGAGTTCTACCCTCTTCCATGTGGCCAGCAACTGCTTGTCAGCCATCTGTTCAGGGTAGTCAGCGATAGCAAACACACAGCCCAGCAAGAAGCCATCCTGGGGAACTGGGACACATTCACAAGTCAGACTCTGATAGCTGCAGACACTGGTGATGTGACTGGGTTGTACTTACTGTCCTGACCCTGCTCATGTCCAAACAGCTGGCTGATGTGAGGCTGCTGCAGCTGCTGCTGCTGCTGCAGCTGAGGGGGCAGCGGAGTGGCCGTCTGCTGTTGATGATGCTGCTGCAGCACCTGTTGGTTCTGATGCTGCAGCGCCTGCTGCTGCTGCAGGTGCTGTTTCTGCATCTGCTGCAGGTGCTGCTGCTGCAGGAAATGCTGCTGTTGCTGAAGATGCTGTTGGTGAAACTGTTGCTGATTCTGCTGCTGCTGCAGCATCTGTAGGCGCTGCTGCTGCTGAAACTGCTGTTGCAGCTGCTGGAGGCCTGGCCGCAGCAGCTGCTGCGGTCGCAGCTGCTGCTGGGAGAATATCTGCTGCTGGTGCATCTGCTGCTGCTGCAGAAACTGCTGCTGCTGGGGGAAACCTTGCTGCTGTGCCACCTGTGATTGTTGCTGCTGCAGCTGCATCATCTGCTGCTGCTGCTGCTGTGTTGAAGGTGCATCATGGGATGTGTTGGTTGCTGTGGTAACTGCTGATGCTGCTGACCAGCCTGGTGTGACTGCTGCTGCTGCAGAAGTTGCTGTTGCTGCTCTGCTGTAAGTGGCAGCCGAGGAAGTTTACTTTGACTAAACTGAGGAGGATTGTTGCTGTTCAGGATCTGAACATGGCTCTGATTGGTCTGCTCCACAGGCTTCGTCTGATTGGCTGCCAGGTTCTGGATGATCTGCAAGAAAGTTGAAGAAGGTCAAAGTCTCAGATTCCCTCTTGAAACTTTATTTCTATTTTTGTATTGTGTTTTCTCAACGCCTCCTCAAAAAGATTTTGCTTTCATGTAAACCAGTCCAATACTGCTATTGGACACCTACAAAGGATGTTTTGGGATGGGATGCCAGGCTGAGGCCACACATAAAGATATCATATTTTGACTTATTTACCCGTGAAAGTTTACAGTTTAAAACTTTCAATTCAACTTATTTATGTAGAGCTAATTCACAACAAATGTCATCTCAATCTACCTTACATGCAACTAGTGAGACATGGAAAATGAGTCAGTGGGATTTCTTACATGTGCGACTGCGGGCCGGTTTCCTGGCTGCATGTCAGAGTTGTTGGTGATGTTTCGGAGCGTTCTCATAGTTGGGTTCCATCCCTCAGGACCCGAAACACCTGACAGACACATGAAACCTTTATTTGCAGGTCTACCAGTTAGCAACAACAGTCATATCTTCGGTCGAGGCAGAATGCCGCAGGGTCCGGAATGTTACCGGCTCTGGCTGTACTGACCTTGCTGTGCAGCTCGGGCCTCTGCAGCTAGCGGACCTCCACTGCCAGGAACTGGGGCTGCGGTGGCACACAGGTTGATCAGCCCGCTGCCCGCAGAGGAACCCGGATCTTTGACACCAGCTGGCCCGACCCGCTGCCGTGCTATACCGGCAACTGTCGGTGTGACGACTTCAGCTGACGTCCAGTTCAGGTTGGTGCCCTCCTTTTCTGGGGACGAGTCATCATCCGAGTCGTCGAACATCCTCTCGCTGCGGAGCTCGGGTTTTCGGGGAGAGGTGGGTGAGATGGAGTTGAGGCGTTTGGGTCCCGGCCGTCTGCGAGGACTAGACTCCTCGCCGGAGGATCCACCGCTGGATGGCTGGGAGCGCCGGGGGCTGTAACTCCCGTTGGAATGATAGCGTGCGTCATACGACTCGGCTTCGCTCTCCTCCTCCGGCTCTACATATGTGAGTCTGGGGTGATACAGACTCTCATCCTTCCTGCTTTTATCTGAAAAATGATAGAAAGACTTGAGCCATAAGAGCAAGAGGTGAATAATCTCAATGACTAAGTGTGCAAACACTAAGCTGTAACCATCGGCCTACAGAAAGCATCCAAGTAGAATGATCAAGAAATGTGAAAAAAAACTTTACCTTTTACAGAATCCGTGATCCAGTCTGGAGTGACAATCTTGATCCCTGGGTGTTTCAAAGCACACTCAAACTTGGCCTGGAAACAGCAGAATGATGATGATAATGTGCGATAAACCGAGGTTACCATAGACAACGCAGACCGTTTTAACTTTACCACTTTCTCTCACAACTACAAACCACTGTTATTCTTTATCAGAATGGTATCAGTGTCTGCCCATTCCAAACTTCAACAGGGTTTTGCTCCATACAT
This sequence comes from Gambusia affinis, assembly GCF_019740435.1. Taxonomy (NCBI): domain Eukaryota; kingdom Metazoa; phylum Chordata; class Actinopteri; order Cyprinodontiformes; family Poeciliidae; genus Gambusia; species Gambusia affinis. The sequence continues at coordinate 560,287 of NC_057879.1, forward strand.
TGTTAGCCTGGTGGGCTGCCAGGATTTACTTGCCCCCCTGCCAGGCTAAGCATTGCTTGTTTTTGAATAAAGAAGAAAATCAAGCCGGACTGCAAGCATTTCTTCTGCACTGATCATTTAACTGGTAAGGCAGAATCCTTCTTTCCAATTTAAAATCTTTTAATTTTGTCTCATTTTTGTCTTAATTTTGTCTATGCTTTGATCATTAAATCAAATTTAACAGAATTGACAGTCTTAATAAACAAATGTTAAAATTCTACATCTGCGATATGTCTTATAAAGTTTGCAGTTATGGAGGCCTTAAGCAACTACTTATTTCAAAATATTGGAATCAGCAGGTTGGGTTTCTTAAAGATTGTAATCAGCTACAAATCTGCAATCGGTGCATCATTACAATGAGAAATAAAAACAGAAAAGTCTGATGTGTATTAGCATTCAGTACGGGAACGTCCCAGCAGATCAATATGGTCTCTGAACACAAGTTCTCTCTGAATCCTTCAATTGACAATGTTACACATTTATGAGTAACACTTTTGAGCAGCTGCTTGTGTGATTGTCTACGCACCTTGACCACCTTAAAAATAATCAAACCTTGTCTGAGGATAAATGAGGTTCAGGTTCATCGTTTACATTTAAACAATAAAATATTAAAATTATGGCAAAAAATTGGGTCTAAATATCACTAAATGGAGTCAGGTTTCAGTATATTTAGGTGAGTTTTGGCACTTTGTAGTTTTGTTACAGTCCACAGTGTTTGCATGGATGCCACACATTTTCACAGCAGGTAAAAGTATTGTGTAGATTTATATAAACTTTCGCACCACATTCATTTTTATACTTCCCACTTGTGTGTAAAATATGCTGCTGCACATTTTTTGTGCGTACGCACGCTTTATTCATGAGGGCCCTGGTGTTATAACATGGAATCTTCTCAGAACTGGTGGCTGACTGATCAGGTGCAGCTGCTGAAATATGCTTTTATTTCTGTTCCATTCATTCTAAACCAGAAAGTTTTGCCTGGAAACTTTGCCTAGAATAGAAGCAGCATGCTCTCAGAAAGTTGTGTTGAAACAGAAGGTCAACACAAGCTGCATGTTATTTGAAGGCCTTGTATCTTAAGGTACAACTTAAGATACAAAGACAGCATCCTGCAGATCCTCCAGCAAATACAAACTTGCCCTACTCTAGATCTTGTCCTCATTATTGTTATAATTACTTAAATGTTCAGTTTTTAGTTAAGAGCAACACAATATGAATGAGCAAATGGAAACTGAAAGTAGAGTATGCACTTACACCTTTTGGCTCCTTCACCACCAGGTGGGTGACCTTCTTGTTTAGGTTCAGCTGACATTCACCACCATAAAAGGTAAGGAACGCCCAGAGGGCATTGAGATCATCTGGAAGCTGTGCATGAACACACACACATTTTTAGGACTCATAAAACCACCCTGCTTCATGGTGAAAAATAAAGAACAAACCATAGCAAAAAAAAAAAACAAAAACAAAAAAAAACATACTTACCCTAGGAAGGCAAGCTGTCACACCAAAAAATATCTGGCCTGATTCTGGAGAGAATCCAGTTACTCTGGAGTTCCACAGTCACAGAAAAACGACACAGGTCAAAATATAGGAATTAACGGATCATTTAAACCACCATGCTAAAGCAAGGCTTTTCTTCTCAAATGTGGACATTTTTCTATTTATATGATGTAACAACAGCATGAGGTCATGAGGACTTGGCAGTGAAAGGATACGGTAAGAGGTCTCCACATCGAACAGACAGAATCACCCAGGATGGCTGTAGAGCAACAAACAGACACTCATATTAAAGGTACAGTCCACTCACTGTTAGTGCTTCTGAGGTCTGCTGGTCAGTGACATCACCATCGCTCAATCAGAAGGTCGGTTTAAGCCCAGACTGAAAGCACATCCGTTTCCTTAACCTTCCACACCAGTGGAATTTTAAAAAATGTGCTACTGAACTAATCCGAGTTTTTGGGAATTTAGCGCACATTAAATTAAACTGAAATGAAGTATAGCTCGGTTTGTTGCTACTATTTCATTGTCAGTTTTTTTTTTTAAATCAAATTCTGCAACTTTGTGCAGAGTTTGAAAAAGTCTATACTTCATCCCATTTTAATCACATTTAATTGTGCAAATAATATTAGTATGTAAATGGAAACCTACATAACCTATTCAGACAATTTATCCACAAAAAAGCTGATTTGGGAGGAAGGTTTTCCAAGTACTGCTTTGAGATGTGAGGACACGTCAACAGGTTTCTGCTGGATCCAAATTTAATGCCAGGATGTCCCATTTAATCTTTAAGCAATTGAACTTAATGATTTTGCAATTAATTTATTCTGGGTCAATTGTCTTGTCTCATTGATGTTGTTGTAATTGTTGTTTTATTCAAATCACTTAATATATATTCACCAAAACTAAAAACACTGCCTCCTGTTTTCTCCACATCTCGGGCTCCTAAAAGAACACTCTTCTGATGCTGCTTTGGTAGCCGCAGTTAGCTGCCTAGCCCATAAGTGTTACACATGGCTGTCCCTAGAAGGTTTGTCAATGAAAGTAATGAACGGAATCAGTGACAGAGAGTCTGAGTCTCACTAGAAATTAGCCCAACTTACTGCCAGCAATAGAGACCAAGGTCTGGCACTGGTGATACAGAGAGCCAACAGCCTGTGTCAAAGAGCCTGTGTGTCCCCCAGGAACACAGTTGAACACCTTCACCAAATCCACAAAGCCCACGTAGCCTGGTTGGACTAACGCCGATGCACCCTCCAGAGTCAAGAGTTCTACGACCAGAAGCAAAACCACATTGATCTTCCTGAATCCAAGGTTCGACTATCCAGTGGGCCCTCCTCTCCAGGACCCTTGACTACACCTTACCAGGGAGGCTTAAGAGTCAGATGCCTTTGTAGCTGGAACACACTCTGTCCTTAGGCTCCACGATGTTAGAAAATCTTTGGATGGCGATAACATTGGTAAATATTGGGATGACAATGTTAGGTGCGATAAATGCCTATTTTCCTCCGTCTAATCTGTACTTCCTGCTGCATGTTACCTTTAGCACTTTTGGTAATGTCATGTATGTCAACTGTGAGTAAATTTTGCTGCCAAAAGAGTCTGTCCTACTGGCTAATCACATCAGCATAAAAAATACAACTTCAAAATTCATAAAATGTATTTGCCAACAATTACTGCTCTCCTAATAGTCCTTAGCAATATGAATACTGCACGCATTGACATTGTGAAGACACTATAGTAGTGATATATTTGTGCAGCCTTCCCCTCTCCTCTGTTAGTGTGCCATGGGATAGTCTGAGACTGGGCCCTCTGACCACCACCAACAGGTAAGGAGGGTGAAGAGTCTTGCCCAAAGACACAACGACAGAGACAGCTGGACCAGCAACCAGCTGAATGTGGGATGAGCTCCTACCAAACGTTCGAATTCACTCTGTAGTACTTCACTTGGTTCTGAAGTTGTAGTAAACACTTCTATGCCATTGCCAATTCTGGTTGTCGGTGGCATTTTCTGAACTAGTCTAAAGGACAATGGTAAGAATAAACATAAGAGCGCTTTATGTTTAGATTTTGTTACTCCTTCCTTTATTTATTTAACATATAATTCAAACGCACTCAATAAAGAAAATCTGCATGGACAGCTACAGGTGGGCTTGGCTTCAAAGAATCAATGCCTTCCCAGAAAGAAGAAGGCTGGGATGCTGCATGGTCTTTAGTCCCGTCAGACACTCTGCAGCTGTTTCAGACGAGTTGCATCGGCAGCAGCGGCTGAAGGAACGAGAACGCGTGCGCTGTGAGCGGCGTCCATCTGGAGACGCTGACAGTAACAGGTTGATGTAAACAGACACAGAGGAGACATTTGCTTTGTGTTGCTCTACCTTAGGAAAGCAATCTAACCGCACTTAGGCAGACTAAACATGGATTTAAGAAGAATAAGGGTTACCATATGGCGGTATCCCTACAAGCTCAGATCTAAAGTCTACAGCTTGGAAGCTAACGGCTAACCCGAAAAACTCCTCTTGCAGTCTACAGGTGAGCTGAGCTGCAGTTCTAAAGTAGATTCAACATAAAGTGAGTCATCGGCTGACACCACGGACAGCGTCTCACAGCCGCATTAGAAGGGAGACAGATGGAATCCTGATGTGTATCATGTAGCATGTTGTCCTGTTAGCCTGCTAGTTAGCTTCCTCTGAACCGCCTCCTTCATTCTGAATGTGTTTGGTAGGATAGCATGTAAGCTTCATAGCTATCGACAAGCTAACATCCAGGTCCTTACCTTTGGTTCAATGTCCCCAACCACGTAGAATTTAACGTCTTTGAAAAGTGCATCAGGAACCTTGATTTCCTCCTCAGACATGGCTGTCCATGAACGGTGAAAGATTGCAAACCTGTGTGAAATGTGGAAAAGGAAGTATGTGTCTCACTGCTGCACACTAACAGGACAGTGAAGCGCCAAATCACTGAGCGGCGCGCGCCTCGGACCGCAGCACTGTGTCTGAAACCAGAGGGGGGACAGGAAAATCACATGGGGTTAATATTCCTTTCCCTCGGGTTTCTCTTTCCCACCCACGCATTATCTTACACAATTTTATTATTAAGGAATGCAATTTAATAAAATTACTCTAATTCTACCTTGAAAAGTCTAGTAAAGGAGATTACACAGCCAAAACAACCCCATCAAATCCGACTTGGTATTTTTCTCCAACCTGCTCACAGCTACGGTCTACCAGTAGCTTTTTTGATATTTGCAGGGATAAAATATGCAATAAAAATGTTTTGTAAACGGAATATCACTTTTATGCAATTAGAATTTTTTTTATATATGAATACAACTGAGCAGCAAACTTTATCCCAAAGAATTAAGACTCGTTGTGTTTTGTTTTTTTATAAATAGCAATATTTTTAATCCAACTTTAGTAATCTCGGGAAAAGCAATGGATTTGATTGCAGATTAAAAAAATATTGTTCAAAATCGGTTTGTTTACTCCACCCCTAAATTTCAGCTCTAGGATGTTTACACGTGTAACCATAAAGAAATGTCTCCTGTCATCAGATGATGAGTCGCCGGTTTATTAGCTGTTCATATCGAGACTGATATGAACAGCCCACGAATGAACGAGTCCGTAAAGTTGTGCAACTAAACGCCATTATAATTATTAATATTAAGAAAAGTGTGACAAATCTGTGCAGCGGGACATGTGAGTTGTGGAGCTGCAGGCTGAACGCTGCGCTCTAACAACAAACGCAGAACCCGGACGCTGGAGCGGAGTGTGTGTGTGTGTGGTGGGGGAGGGGGGGTTAAAATCCTATTTCTTGTTTTCCAGACAATACTGGAACACACAAAAACACCCACATATTATTAAAGGGTTTTTTTGTACTGTTGTAACCGTTAAACAATTCAGTTCAACCATATAAGTGGAGACACATTGTTGATGTTACCGTTATAAAATAACTTGAAATTAACTATTGGCAAAGATCAATGTAATTTTCACAGCTGACGGAGCGTTGTTGTTTTCAGCTGCTGAAAGTAACTAAAAGGTTACATTTAATGTAACTTAGTTACTTTCCAAACCAAGTAATCAGTAATCTAACTAAGTTACATTTCCAAAGAGTAATCAGTAATCCGATTAAAGTTACTTTTTCAAAGTAACTATGCCATCACTGTTTGGGACACTGTCCAGTTGCACAATACAGCTTCAGCAGAGCTTCCACCCCACAAAGCGCCCTTCTTCTGCCTCTTTTCCTCATAGGCCTAGAATGTCTATAAGATGTTATGGAGCTGAAGAGACGCAAAGGCCTCAACATTTTTCAATGACGGCTTGGAGATAAAAAAATGTATCCCTTCACTAAGAATAAGTGAAGGAATACAAGGATGGGAGAGATGTGTTCATCATCTTTCGGTTCAAGATAACCGAAAATTTATGCAAGTTTGGCCAGATGAAGACAGAATACACCTGCAAAAGAAAGTAGCAATAAAAAAAAAGCTGCTCATTTAATTAGTGCATTAATCACGTTACACGTGTAACCATAAAGAAATGTCTCATGTCACCAGGTGATGAGTTTGAGCATTAATGTAGCTGTCACACGGTTCATCTAATTAATACTGCCATGGCATGTTGTAAGATTGCTCAGAGGAGGGAGGGGGCAGGAAAGCAATGGGTGATGGAAATAAGAACCAAGACCAAAAGTGTGCAAAAAAGCAAGAAGTGTGTCTAAAGTAACATCTAGATTTTATAGAAACAGGGTCAACATGCAGTCATCTCCATCATTTTAATGTAGATGTCAAAAAGCACCTCTATTAAATACCTTCACTCAATTGGTCAACCGTGGAGAGCACTAGATTGCTCTCCACGGTCAGTTAACCATGGTTCACCATTAAATTGTGTTTTAACACCTGTGTGTGTGAGAGTGTATAGCCTGCTTGACATCTGGTAATTTATGAGGTAATTAAGCACTGTAGGAATGAACGCTCAAAGGAATGAGATAAGAAACAACCTTCAGGATGAACAAGGAGGCTTTCAGTTGGTTGCTGTAACAAAATGTAACAGAACATAGAGGAGGTACCAGTGACGGCATCTCTCTATAATATGTTCAGCTATTACATCACCAAGGGACACACATAACCCCTGACTTAAAAAAGTCACCACCAAATGAAAGACCAAATAAAAAAGTTACACAATAATATTTCGCTGGACCGCCTTTAACTTTGAGTATACCACGTACTTGCTGTGGAGTTGCTTCTATAAGTTTCTGCACTGACCCCAGATTTGTTGCCATCCTGTTTGCATTAACTCTTGTATTGATGATGGGAGATTCTGACCAGCAGCAGTAACCTCAGATCTTAAGGCTGCCCCACAGAGTGCCTGAGGCATGATGGGAGCATCACTTCTTCTGCCTCTCTTCATACCCTGATGCGCCTGTCACGCTGGCAGAGTTCAAATCTGGACTCATCAGATCACATGACCTTCTTCCATCGCTCTAGAGTCCAATCTTTATGCTCCCTTTCAGATTAAAGGCATATTTTCATTTTGCCACTGATCACTGATCAGTGGTTTTCTTGTGGTTGCTGCTGTTCATTCTCAATCACTGGAGTTCTCTTCACATTTTGTGGAAATTCCAGAGTTTTGTTGTTGTTTTCCTTGATTTTATGTCACCAAGTGTTTTGCGGATCACCGATTCTGATCATTCAGGATTTCTTTCTGACCACACTCTATCCAGCTACTCATCCATTGCTTTCCTCAGTGAGGAGGATCAGCATTGTATGGCCACCGTTTCAGTGGGAGTCAGCCAGAGATGATTGCTCCCAAGTGACCTTTACTCTCTCAAGCTAGACTCTGACAAGATTGAAACACTTACATCTTTTTAGTTGACCAGAATTTATTCATAACTTTGACTAAAATTGCAGCAAATAATTTACTTGTTTTATCTCAATCAAGCTTGAAGTGGATTGTGATGCTGCTGCATTTAGTTTTGCTCTGAAGTCTTCCTCTTCCTCTTTTGTACATTTGTAAATCTGAAAGCCTTTGATTGTTAAAAAGTGGTGGAATCCACCATTTTAAAGGGAGCACAGCAACATTTTTGTCCTTTTGGTTTGGACATAGAGAAATTCACTGTGCTGGACCAACTTCACTCAAACACAATGATGGTAAAATTTGTTTTGAATCTAATCATCAGAACATAATGGGATAACTTTACATTTGAGCAAAGTATATTAACTGAAAAAGCAATAATGACTTGAAATAGCCATAGTAAAGGGGATGAAGGCTGAAAATGCCTAATAGAAAACTTCCCCCGGGTTTTGCAGACAATGGTAGTTACTGTCACTCAAATTCAATCAGCAGCATTCGATTAAAAAGATGAAACACCATGGTTTAATTAGGGCATATCAAATCATAATATACAGCTAAAATTATAATAGCCTTTGCTCAATAGATGGTGGAGTGTGGAGAAAGAAAATGTGATAGAAAAAGGAAACGTAAGATCAAGGTCATGTTATGGAGAAAACTTCATGCTACAACAAAGTTACTTCTTTGTTTTGTTCTTTTAGGCTGAAGTTCATACATTCAGAAGCTTTCAGAAAAAATAAAAATCACAATTATGGCAAAAATAAATAATAATTTAGTCTGTAATTTTCTTATTCATTTGAGATTAAGCTCATATTCTTGGCAGATATAAAACCAACAAATATCAGAAAATAACTTAAATGATTAAAGTATATTAATCTACTGTGCTTCAATTTGTGGAAGTCTGAACTTGATGATCTTCTTGAGCTGTTAAAATGTAACCACATTTATTCATATTCATTGAAAAAAAATGGTGAAGCACCAAGTCACGCACACAGTACCAGTGGTCTGATTTGGACCTCGTCTGGTACACAGTGATGGGTGTTCTGTTAAGGTTATAAGTAGAGTCATGGATTTAGCAAAAGAGTTGCAGTCAGTTGATGGAGCATTTCACAATCAATTCAAACAGGAAGTGAAGGTCACTGGATACAGAGGATTCCTCTGAGAGGACAGCATACTCTTTGAGAAGGTACAAAACCCACAAATTTGGTTTTACTTATGCAAGAATATCTTGAGGTTGCCCACACTCACTGGATCAAGCAAAAATATGTTGAAGAGAGCAGGTGGTCACAAACATTTCCATACTATGGCCCAATTAACAGTAGCTTCTGTGCTTGGAGCCCTTTTTTAAATCCCCAAATAATGCTACAAAATATGGAAAGAAACATTGACTGTTACAATGTTTTTTTTTTTTCCTTCTCATTTTATTCACTGTTCAAATAATTGTTACATTGGTTGAGCATAACAATGACTCATCCCATAACAATCCCGAAGCCTTGATCTCTCTCGATGCTGAAAAGGCTTTTGACCGAGTTGAGTGGTCTTACCTCTTTTATATTATCAAAAAGTTTGGTTTTGGTGAAGCTTTTTTGACTTGGATTAAGTTACTCTATTCTAACCCACAGGTCTCGGTTAGGACTAATAACACTCGGTCAGAGTACTTCCTCCTTCATCGCTCTACCAGACAGGGATGCCCATTGAGTCCCCTTTTATTTGCCCTGGCTATTGAGCCGCTTGCCATCATGCTTCGTTCGAGTCCAACTATTGTGGGCATATGACGTTATAGTTTGGAAGTTAAGGTCTCACTTTACGCTGATGACTTACTTTTATACGTTTCAGATCTGCACAACTCTATTCCTGCTGCTTTGCACCTGCTTTCAGACTTTGGCCGGTTATCTGGGTATAAGTTGAATCTGGGTAAAAGTGAATTGTTTCCTATTAACTCAGCGGCTAGGGCTCTTCCGCTGCATGGGTTTCCTTTCAGAGTAGCCAATGACAGTTTCACATATCTTGGAGTTCGAGTTATGCATAGGTATGAGGACTTATTTTCTCCCTTGCTGTTGAAAGTTAAAGAAGACTTTGAGCGCTGGTCCTTACTTAAACTGTCTCTGGTAGCGTGAATTAACTGTGTCAAAATGAATGTTCTCCCCCATTTTTTGTATCTTTTTCAATGTGTCCCAATTTTTTTAACCAATTCCTTTTTTGGTCGGGTAGATTCTCTTGTTTCAGATTTTCTCTGGGAGGGGAAGGTCCCTAGATTGTCTAGACAATATTTACAGAGACCTAAGCCACTTGGGGGGATGGCCTTACTGAACTTCAGGTACTACTATTGGGCTTCCAATATTGGGGTTTTGACAGCCTGGCTTCGGTGTGGCCCATCCTCTCCTGACTGGCTTGTAATGGAGACGAATTCAGCAAAACCTGTGTCTCTCGCAGCTCTATTGTATTCACCAATTAAATCTTCGACTGTTGCTTACACAAAGAATAGCGTAGTTAAAACCTCTCTTAAGATTTGGCGTTATTTTGGTCTACAACTCCTTTCTCCATATGCTCCTATCGCAAACAATCATGTCCTTTCTCCCTCTCTCACAGACAAAACTTTAGGGATTTATTTATTGATGGTGTCTTTGCTACCTTTCAACAATTCTCTGCCAAATTTACTCTTCCATCTCAAGATTTTTTCCGATTTTTACAGGTGCGTAGCTTTGTTCATAGTAATTTTCCCACTTTTCCTAGGCTGCCTGAGGACTCTGACTTTGACTCCTTGCTTTTGCCCATTCCTAGGCTGAAAGGATCTATTTCAATTCTTTATACCCGCATAGCTTCAATCCGCGCTGAGTCTTTAGGCTCAATCAAGGCCCTCTGGGAGGAGGTTATAGGAAAGGCTATCCCTGACGAGCTTTGGTCACGTATCTTAATACGGGTACATAAGTCTTCTATATGTGCTAGGCACTGTCTTATTCAATGCAAGCTTGTGCACCGCGTTTATTATACCAAGGCTCGTCTGTCTAAATTTTATAGCACGGTTTCCCCAGTTTGTGATAGGTGCCAACAGTCTCCTGCATACCTTATACACATGTTTTGGTTGTGCCCCCAGCTGAAGAGTTTTTGGACAGAGATATTTGTCGTTATATCACACGTGGTTGGCAGAAAAATTTATCCGAACCCCCAGAGTGTTTTGTTTGGGGTGTTTTCGGGACCATCTCCTTTGTCCTCTTCCCAAGAAAATTCTTTGTCCTTTATGACCATTATTGCAAGGAGAATAATTCTTCTTAAATGGAAATCACCACAACCTCCTTCCTTCATACTTTGGTTGAGGGATATTGTTTATTTTCTGAAACTTGAAAAAATTAGGATGTCACTACGGGGTCCCTCTGACAAATTTGCAGAAATCTGGCAGCCATTACTACGATTGGTTGGTCAAGTTAATTTCCATTCTGTCCCAGTCTAGTCCTTCGTGTATGTATTTGTCTGCTCATCCTGTGTCCTTTTTCTTGGATTTTCCTTTTCTTATTGTTCCATATTTACTTTTCCTGGGCACAAACTGTCCTTTTTTTTAGGTGTGGGAGAATGCATCTCAATTTTTATTTATTTCAAAACATTTTTTTTGTGTGTGTGTCCTTTTTCTTATGACTTTTTCTTATTGCCTGGGAGTGATTGGAGGTCGTTTTGTTGTGTTTTTTGTTCTGTTTTTATAACTTAAGGGAATTGCATGGTTTGTTTTATATGTATCACATTGTAAATGTATGGCTATGCAATTCCTGTTAAAAACCAAATAAACAAAGTTTGGAAGAAAAAAAAACATTTGTTGAGCATAAGTACTGCCTCATGTCTTCTGATTTTAATTGATTGTGAGTTTACAGAATCTTTTGCAGGAGTGTCCTCCACAGCAGGGCTGCTTTTCGCATTCCTTTGTCATCACCCCCCGGCCCTCTGCCCTCCTTAATATGGGCCCGGTGTCTTAACAACAGAGGCACTAAGAATCCTCATTTTTAGACTGATGGCAGCCATACTAACCTATTTTGCTAAATTATTATTTTTACATAAATACTATTGTTGAGGGGCACAAGCAGGACTCCTGACACATGGATAAAAAAAATATGAACAAAAAAGAACCTAAAAAAAGGGCACTTGGGGCATCAGTTTAAAAGGGGCAGGGGCTCAAGGCCCCTCCACCGCCCCGTCCGCTGAACATGCCTGATATCTTTAAAAAGACATCTTTCTGGGGCGTGCTGTGGTGGCGTAGGGGATAGCGCGACCCACATTTGGAGGCCTTCAGTCCTCGACGCGGTGGTCGTGGGCTCGATTCACCGACCCGGCCGACATTTGCCGCATGTCTTCTCCCTTCCTGTCAGCCTACTGTCATATAAGGGAGACTAGAGCCCACAAAAGACCCCCTGGCGGGAAAAAAAATGCTTAAAAAGGCATCTTTAAGGTCACTTCACAAAAAATAACAATAATAATAAATTTTACAGGAAAAATAAAATCAAAATTAAAAAATGGAAATAAGATAGTGTTGATTAATCCAAGCAGAAATGCTTGTTTGAGCAACAAAGTGTTCAGCCGGGATTTAAAAACAGCCAATGTGTCAGAGAGTCCTTTGTGGAGAAATGAGGATATGGAATTCCAAGTGGAAGAATCATGTGTTGAACCAGGCCGACGTGCCACTACATTTATTAGACACTTTTGTGCATATAAGTTGCACATTTGCAGACTGGAGATGCTTTCTGTTCATGATGGAGCATTCACAAAGCTGGCATACCTCAACCTGTCAGCAGCTCCACCTACACCAGCACTACTGATGCACGACTCCTTCTTTAAAAAAGAAAAAGTAGGAAAAAACATTGGGTTTGTTGCTCCTCGAGTTAAATAACACTGAATGGAGTAAAAATATGGTGCCACACATTTTTTGTGCGTACGCACACTTCATAAATGAGGCCTCAGGAAACTTCAACATTACATGGAACATAAAACATAGTGTTCAAGTTTTACATATTGCTTTGCTTTTACTGCACTATTCTGAGTATCTGTTAAACACTGCATTTAGCGTAAAAATGTAATGAAGCAACAATCAATAAAAGTCTTCTGCAGACAAAATGGCAGTCTACTTAAACATCAGAGAACCTAAATTAAAGCCTTGCAACTGATTGTCAGGATTGATTTACTCAGCCAGTGACGCCACATGACACCTTGAATTGGTGCTTTTGGAGATTTGCCCACTAGAGGAGACCCCTGTCACACATGCTTTAAAGCAGTCATGCTGTGAAAGTGTGTTGTTGGGGGGTGAAACAACCCCGTCATAATGCTTCACCTACACCAGCACTGGTGTAGGTGAAGCACCTTTTTCTACAGGGCTTTCCAAAATAAAGCCCTGTAGAAAAAAAAATGTAAGTAGCAAATCATCCAAATATTATAAACAAAACGATCTGCAAAGGAAGCAGCACTAAAGATATTAAAAGCTTTGGTACTGTTCTCTTTCTGATACAGCCATGATAAGACATAAAAGAAAAATTCCATTAAATGTCACCTGTGAAAACAAGATAATAATGTTAGAAAAGCTCTATTTTCCCGTTGCTTCATGTCTACCTCCCCATCCCATTTTTACTAACATGTCAGGTTGTGTTTTCTGTATATTTTGGGTTATGAAATTGTCTCTATTAAGTCTTTTCTTGTGTGTTGCTCTCTATACCATTTGGTTGAAACCCTTACTTTAATGCTAATTTTCCCCCCCTTGGGTTTAAATCCCTTTATGTCTTGGTAGCTGAGGATACAATACATCAGTTTTTTGTGCCAGATTTTTTACCACCGATTAGTTTTTATGCTGATTTATATTTATGGGAGGTGACAGGGCGGTCCACACGATGCCAGTAGCTGCGTTATATTTCACCCAAATTGGAATGTGTAAAGGAAAAGTGCGCAGCCACATGCGTATGCACAATATTATAAATCTGAATTTTTTTGTTCACTGCACTTTTCAAAATTTGTCTCGCCAACTTCTAATGTGAAAGCTGCACAAATTCAGGCTGGGACTGAAGTTGTGGGCTGGGGAGGTAGAGTGTGTGTTGGTGTAATGATGTATGAGGATCTGTTGACATTTAGATCTTCCAGTTGTAAGAGGAGTTGGGGGATTTGACACCGGCGGTGAGGGTGGGGCGCTCTGAGAGCGAGTGGGGCACTTATGCTGTCCCTTACAAGATGTCACCCTGGGCGGTTGCCCATGTCAGAAACCACCACAGCAATGCAGATTTGGTTTGACCTGTGAGGCCAACATAAGAACTGTTGGACAAACAGTCATGCAACTGGCCATGTACAACTCTGGTGTTGAATGTTGATAATGGAAATGTCACCATGAGTCTGAAATGACAAAATCTATCACTTGTCACTACTCTTCCATATAGTCCCATTGTAGCACAGCAATCACAGTATGTCAGACAGACAATATTTGTTTTTAGGGCATTCATGTAATGTATATATATATATATATATATATATATATATATATATATATATATATATATATATATATATATATATATATATATATATATATATATATATATATATATATAGTTCTTAATTACTTATGTCTAAATTGAAAACAAGGGACATGACAGCATGTGGCTTATTTTCCGTAAGATGTTGTATTTCCATACACTTGAAGACCGTCATCTAATAAAACTTAGACTCTAGCAAATCATCCAAATATTATAAACAAAACGATCTGCAAAGGAAGCAGCACTAAAGATATTAAAAGCTTTGGTACTGTTCCTATTTATTGTGAAAAAGAAAAACAGATCCTGAAATAAATGAATTATGAAAATAGACTCGTTGATCAAACTCTGAAATATGATTGGATGCTCGGCTGAACGTGGCTTCTCTACAGTGTGGCACGTACATAAATGCCAGAAGTCAATTTGGAATACATGCGATAAAATAAGAACGGAAGTGAGGTCAAAATAAAAGCCCATTTCGCATTTAAAATGAAAATAGAACTCATGGGAGTACTGTAATGCAAATATTCTTAAGTACTTATAATTATTCTGTTGTGTATGCGTGAAGAATACGTAGTGCCATGCCCGAAAGAGATAATTTAGGCTAGAGAAACTTTACTTTGAAATGAAAAACATCACCAGAACATTAAACACTTTATGCTAGTGTGAGTTCTCCAGAGCCTAACGTGTAACTTAAGTTCATGGAAGCAGTACAGGAGGGCTGACAGTAGAAACTGAAACCGGGACCGTTTGTGTTGTGAGTCGGAGTTACAGCCCGACCCCTGGAAGCTGCTGGTTGGTTCTCTGGTCAGGTAAGAGCAGCCATATCTAATACTGCGCCGAGCTCCGCAAAGAAACCAGGTCATTTAGATGAATATTTTGCATCAGCAACGCTTTTTCCACCTGCCACGCAATAGTACAATATTTTACAGTTTGAGTTAAAGCATCCTAGAGTTCGGCTTATACTACGCTTTTGAAGCAACCCGATTTCACCACAAGGGATCTCATTTTTAGTTCACTTCAGCTAAAGTTCCCAGCTTAAAACCTGTACAAGTCTCAAAATAAAGGAATTTACAGAATAAGCGTGTAAGAATAATTCAGTGTTTATTTGCCAAAAAACAAACAAACAAATAATAACAAAAAAAACCATTTTACAGTGCAGAGTGCGGAAATAATAAAAAGATTAAGTCTAGAAATGAGTCCAAGGACTGCGACAGACTGGCGACCTGTCCAGAGTGTACCCCGCCTCTCGCCCGGAACGTAGCTAGAGATTGGCACTAGCAACCCTCCAAACCCCACAAGGGACAAGGGTGATCAGAAAATGGATGGATGGATGGATGAGTCCAAGGAAACACCTGAGTCAGGAGGCGCATTCCTTACCAATCAGAAGGGGGATAACCCGGGGAGAAGCATGACGAAGCGGAATGGGAGGAGTTTACTTCCTAAACTGAGGAAACTTGTTTTCCCCAAGGATAAAGTTTCGAGATAAATAATCTGTCTTTTTCTTCATGGATAAAATTTTACTCCAAATAATTTAATTAATAGTCTGTGATCTCGCATATTCAACAGGTATGCGGATGTTGTTTGTTGTTTGGGTTCATGTCTTCACCTTTCCACATAAACATTATTATGTTTAGACCAGTCACATGTTATTAAAACGGCCACCAAGGTATTGGGTGATAGATAAATCAGTACACTTAGCTCCTTCAGACCAGCGGCAGCAATTAGCTGCTAGTCTGCACTGGTGGAACTGTGCATCTGCTGAGCTCATTATACAAACTACTCAGTGAAATACTGGAACAAATTTGTTAAACCCTTGAAAGAGGAATGTTGTGATGACATACTGAAGGTGAGTGTTGGAAAGAGCAAGAGCTTCTTAAAGAGACAGAGGCTGATTTCAAGGCATTAAAGTCCAAAGTTAAATTCCTTTTAAGTCATGTTTAACATACAGCATTTTTGTAAGAATAATGTAATGCGCAGACACCTACAGGATTTTATCGGAGGGCAGCAGCGCCTGCAGCTGTACGGCTGTATAGCTGTACATACTCTGTGAACCTTGAGATTAAGTTAAGTAAAAAAAGAAAAGAATAATTTACAAAATTGTGGAGAAAAAACCCATCTTGTACGAAGCATACATCTGTATGAGTCTCTGGGGTCAAAGGGCACCCAAAGCCTAAATCTCTTTGGTCAGTTTACTTTTATTTGCCAGCTTGGGGCTTTTTCTGTAAGATAAAAATGAATGACAGGAGTTTGAACCTCTCGTAGTTCTAAGAGCGGTTTGGATCCCAGCAGATCTTTTTCCCGTTTGCGGTTCTGACGGGTCGTCGGTTTATGAACTTCTTTGAAGTTTCCCGAACTGGAGAGCTGATGGGTCACCTGTCGGCTGCTCTTCCTGAGCGTTGTGCTAAGACTGCGTGATAAACAATTTAATCTAGTCGAATTTAATCTATCCAAAGTAGAGTAGAAATGAAGCAAATATGTTGCTTCACCTTCTCGTCCTCTGGACGTCTGACACCACCTGAACCTGCGATCAACACTCTCCTCTTTCCATGAACCACACAGGTAGGTTTTGCTTCCATGTCTTTATTATTTAGCATCGTCTGATAAAAGAAAAAAGTCTTGTGGTTTAGGTTTGTGCTGATTTTTGCGCATTGGGGAGGAGGTTGTGCTCCTGCAGGTCAGGTGCAGTGATAGTTTTGTGCTACCCTCTGACCTGTCAGACCTTTTTTTTTTCGACATCTGCTGGTGTCAGCCAGCGGGTGACCCGTCAGCTGTTCAGTTCGCGAAACCATAAAAAAACCCTTATAAACAGGCGACCCGCCAGAACCGCACACTGTAAAAAGTTCAGGCGGGATCTTAGAACTACGGGAGGTTCAAACTCCACTCATTCATTTTTAAAAAAATGCCAATCCATGAAATAAACAAAAGCAAACTGACCAATAACATTTCGGCTTTGAAGTGCCCCACTTCACGCCTCACAGACCGTACACAGCTGTGTGTACAATATCTTTTGACACAAAAGATATTTTTTCTCCACATTTTTGCTAATAGTAAAGAGGGTTAGATAATAAAACAATGACTTTTCTTTTTTTTATTTAAAGGAAAATCTCAGTGCGTACAGCGTGTGCAGCTGCAAGTGTTACTGCAACAATCCAGACTCTCAGTCTCTTGAGGGTAATTTAGAATCAGACAGAAAAGCTCCAAAAGGGAATCAAACGTAAACTCTGTGAACTAAGAACGTCTGATCACATAATATCAATTAACCATATCTGCCATGGTAAACCATTACTGATAACTGTTGTCAGTAGTCCATAACATTAATATGATCAGGCAGCATGTAATTATATAAATACTTATATATACTATTGTTATAAAAGCTGAGCCAAGAAAATTGATCTCTGTATCAAACAAGTAGCCCTTCATGTTGCTCTGGACCTGTGAAGAAGCTCCCAGTCTCTAAAAGGTTGGTGACCTCTGGTCTAAATCATATCAGTAATTTAAGTAGTTTTACTGTTCATTGGTTTTGTTAAATATGAACATTTGACTAAGATTCCAGTTTATACATTTCCACACTTTGAAACGCTACTACATAATGAAATCCAATTATTAGCTAGAAATGTCAACATGATCTTCATTCAATTCTATGTTGAGAAAAATCCAAAATCTGTAATGACTCTTTGCATAGTATTTTTCAGGGATTTTGCCTGTCCACTTGTTCCCATACTGCGTTTTTGTGTAAAAATAAAAAGTGAAGTTGGGGCGTGCTGTGGTGGCGCAGGGGTTTAACATGCCCCACATTTGGAGGCCCTAGTCCTCGACGCGGACATCGCGGGTTCGACTCCCGGCCCCGACGACCCTTGCCGCATGTCTTCCCCCTCTCCTCACCCTCCTTCCTGTCTGCCTACCGTCACAAAAATACAAGCCGGTAGCGCCGCAAAAACTCTTCGGAGGGAAAAAAAAAAAATGAAGTTGACTGGAAATTTTTTTAATAAAACGACAACAAAGAAAATATAGTCTTTTAAACTAGTCTTTCTGTAGGTTCTATATGTGTAAATCAGATACTACTATTTTTTTTAAATAGATAACTGCTTGTTTACTTATGTTTGCTTGTTTTAGGTGTTTACCTGCTGCTGCACACCTGGGTTAAATGAAATGCAAAGTAGGTAATGCAATCATATGAACCAGCTGTGCTGGAGACCGGACTCATCAAAAATATGCCGGAACTAATTGTAACTAATGTATTGAAATGCATTATTTAAACTAGCAGAACTATTTTTTCAAACAGAATATTGAACTGAGATATTCTGTTTTGAACATTACTTTGTCCCAGCAGTTTATTTTTGTCTTTTTTTTGTGCTATTTCTGTTGTTCCTCTGATCAGTTCCCTGCAGTGTCTGATTCAATTGTTACCTCTGCTTTACTAATTCAATGGTCGGAAACTAAGACCAGCATCTCCGCAATCAATTTGAAGCCCTACACATGTCCTTTTCTCTAATCATGTTTTGTAATGCCAGGGCATCACTATGGGATCGTGGATATTTCATATGTATGTGATGGTGCTGTCTACCTTCATCAGCTGCAGCCAAAGCAAGAGGGACAAAGTCCTCTACTGTTCTGGTAAGAAGCAATAACGCAATGCACCCCTCCCCCACTACTTTCTGTGAGATTTAACATGTTGGCAATTAAAACCTGCATCAGGTATTGGCATCAAAGAGGTAGGAGGTTATGACTGAGTGTGTAATTGACTGTAAGTTACACACTCACTATGCGTTTACACTATTATGTTTGTGTAAACAGCACAATTTCCAACTTTATAGTAAGGTATTTTCCAAGAAACAATCTCTGGATTGCCAGTAACCTGAAGAAAAACTTTTTAAAAACAGCCTTGCGGGAAGGTTGCAATGAATTATTGAGGAGTATACAACAGCCTCCTATTGTCAAGATTAGAGACAGCAATGTGAGACCACTTTTTTCAGTAACAAGTAATCTAATGGGTTGCTATTTCAAGTACAGTTACTTATCAAATTTACTGTGCATTACTATTTTCTTTTGTAATTTTATTTTATTTCCTCTACCTGTTTTCGGGAGTGACCGCCGTTTCTATGCGACAGTATCAGCAGCGACAGAAACATAAACAATGGAAGGAAGAGGGAGATGCGTATTTTGTTGCAGGAAAAACAGGAACTAGTTTGAGTTTCGCTCGCCAGGTCCGATTATTATAAGCAGCTTTGGGCTTGTTTTTTTTCTTTTTTGTAAAGTCACTTGCAGATTTAATGAGTGTGGGTTGCGGTTTTTGGGCTTGGAAATAAACAGACATAAACCCCAGAATTTATCTGACATCCAGTTAGTTTTAATCTGACTCTCCCTGTCCATCATTTCCTGGATGATCCGTCCTGCTGTGTCTTTGTTAATGTCAAGTGAATATATTACCTGTGAATTACGTCGAGCTTCGTTTTGCGCTCCACAAAACTGCGCAATAAACGTGAAAACAGCCACGAATGAACGTGTCCGTAGAGTTGTGCAACTAAATGGCATTAAAATAATTAGTAATAAGATAAATGTCACAAATCTGTGCAGGGTTTGTGAACTGCACTGAGTTGTGGAGCGGCAGGAGGAGCGCTGTACGCTGCTCTCTGACAGCAAGCAGGGCCTAATGCAGAACCTGGATGATGGACCATAAAATCCTATTTCTAGTTTTCAGACAATAGAAACACACAAAAACGTTCACAAACGACTAAAGGTTTTTTTTTGTATTGTTGTAACCGTTTAACAATCTCCCCTTTAGTTCAACCATATTAGTGGAGATACATTGTTGATACTATTATAAAATAACTTGTAATTAAGTATTGGCAAAGATCAATGTAATCATCACAGGAGGTGGGGCGTTGTTGTCAGCAGCTGCTGAAAGTAACTAAAAAGTTACTTTTAATGTAACTTAGTTACTTTCCAAATCAAGTAGTAAGTAATCTAACTAAGCTACTTTTTCAAGGAATAATCAATAATCTGATTATAGTTACTTTTTCAAAGTAACTATGCCATCTCTGGTGGTCATAGGTTTCAAGCAGAAGTGTGACCAGATCAATAAAGCCAATGAACTGAACACTCTTTAACAGGTCAAGTTTTGAAACAGACTGTGTGCTCTCCTCTCCTGGCCCAGATCCCCTAACAGATCTCCCACCTCCTTGCCCACCAACCTTTTCTGTCACACCTGAAATATTTCATTTACCTTTGTCACGGATGCTTTTTCGGCTTTATCACATTATTGAACAAAATCATGTGATGGTGGTGCTCCTATTTTTTCCCGACCCACTTTCCTGTCTCCAGGGGTCAGAGGAAGAGGCAGCTCAGGGAACAGGAACAAATTCCACATTATGTCAGCCAGTCCTACAGGCCTGTACAAACCAGCTATGTGGGATTCTAAATCACATCTTCCATTTTTTTCCCACCCCAGAAAAGTTTCAATCACTGTGGAAGACTTGTTACTAGGGCTGTTGTAAAAGAATATTTTAGCAATCGAATATTCTATAGAATATTTTTACGATTATCTCAAGAATCACTCTCTCTCTCTCTCTCTCGTTCATTCCTACCGTTCACGCCAAAACTGTGACGCCACATAAGCTGTCGTAGTCCAACCATCACACCGCAAACCTTAACATTTACCTTGTAAATACTTCAGTGTTCACCTGGACAACAAACCAAACTGGAGGTCCAACAGTTGAAGCTGTCTACAAAATGCGACAAAGCAGGCTGTACTTCTTGAGGAAATTTAGATCTTTCGGTGTTTGTAGAAAGATGTAGATCTGGGGTCTGTAACTCCACACCTTGGGGACTGGTGTCCTGCAAATTTAGATGCGTCTCTGAAACAATAAATGTCAGTCAAATAATCAGTATATCAGCTGGGCTAATACTGATGTGGTGATTCAGCCACTTGATTTAGGTGTGTTGGGCCAAGGACACATCTAAAAGATGCACTGCATCACTGTTGTATATAGATCTTCTACAAGAGTGATGCCCAGTTTTAAAAAGCTGTTTTTCTTCCTGTAACTTTTAAATCAAGGCTGCCCAAGTCCAGTCCTTGAGGGGGACCATCCTGCCACATGTAGATGGATCCCTAACCCCAATGCACCTGAATTAAACTGAATGTCTGAGGCAGGCCTCTGCAACATATGAGCGGAATGACTGCTGATGAGAGAATTGCTTTCTTTGATTGATGTGCATTGTGATACATCTAAAAGTTCCAGAAAGGTAGCTCTCAGCCCTGTTTCCAGGTGTTATTCTCCAACACACCTGGATTGAATGGCTGATTCTCTCACCAGCAGTCTTTTATAATTAATTTAAAAAAAAACATGACCTAGCTCTGCGCAAAATATTCTTAGAAATTTAAAACAAGATATTAGTCCAAATAAGAGAGATTCTTTTTTTTCTTGTTAATTGCCATTAGTTAAAACTGTAATTCTGTCTTCCTGTTCTTTTCCCCCCCCAGCTTGTAAGGCGATTGTGGATGAGCTGAACTACTCGATCAGTCAGGTGGACCCAAAGATGACCATTAATGTAGGGAGCTTTAGACTCAACCCTGATGGGACCATGACAGACAAAAAGGTAGAGCGTTTGTTGAATACTGTACATTTAAACCTCTTTGTTGTAACAGGAATCTGACTTTTCATACATATTTAACACATTTCACTGCTCTCAAGGCTTTGCTGACGGTCCTGATTATGACTGGACATGAGGCTAAAAAGATATTTTATCCTGCAATTGATGTCCTTGAGAGCTTCTAAACGTGGCAGTGTTTAGGATCCTGAAGTATTGAGATCAAGACTGCCATTTATACACCGAATTTCAAAAAGGAAATGTATTTCTGAAAGTACATTTTATTTGGGTGGTTGAGAACTCAAGAAGATGTTTAATTAATTCTTGGCTAGTTATACCTTTTAAAAAGAGTTAAATATTATTTGAATTAAGGCTGGGTGACATGGCTGAAAAAATGTATCAGGACAGGTTTGGTGGGCTAGTTGGGCGCCTAACTTTGTTTCTTCTTTACCGAGGCAACCACTGCATACCTGTCAAATCTACACAGAGAGTGGTAATCACACTATGTGTCCTAGTGACTGATTGAGCTGTCTGTCTGGTGCATAAAAAATAGATTGATGTGAACACAGTTTAGTGTCATGCAGTTTCCTGTCCAAGTCTGTGTGTCATCAAGTCTACAGTCGTAAAAATGTACCTTTTTTGTGGACGTGTCTGGCAAACATCTGTTATCCATGTGTTACAAACCCCAAGGTCTTGGGGTTTAGGGCTGGTAACATAAAGGTGTCCAGAGAAAGAAAGGTGGAATTTAAAAAGATTTATAACAAAACATGCTTGCATGTTTTAATGTAGGGAAACAATTTTGGTAACTTTTGATCTTCAATGTTTCAAGACAGTGCTGAATGATTGTGAAGCCTGCATCTCAAAAGCTGTAGGAGGAGTTTGCTCAGATACAGCATACAGTGTGTAACAGAGACAAAATGGTGGCTTTGATCTGAAATATGTGGAATGACAAAAAACCACCTTGATTAGCCCAAGAGGCCAGAGACTTGAGTTTTCCAAGAAAAAAGTGATTTCCTCTTCTGAGGGGGTGGGGCTTGTATGATGTCAGAATATGACAACATATCTCATACCAAGTTTGGTGCTACTTGGTCATTGTGTGTGAAAGTTAGAGCTTTTTGTTTGCTTTGACAAGTACGTTAATGTTAAACAATTTAAAATCTTTTACTTTATGTATGCTAAATCATATTTAGCAGCATTGATAATCTCAAACAAATGTTACATTTATGTATGGTTTGTGTTAAAATATTAGCATTTATGGGCCTCTGAAGGCCTGGGGGCCTGATGGAGCCACTGACTTAATTTGGATTAAACAGAAGTGCAAATAATTGATATTCATTTTAATTGTGTTTTTAATTAGTTTTTTTTTAAGACTTGTTGTGGGTTTAAATAGTTTCACTGGCGCTGTTTTCCTGTAATTACCCAGTAATATTCTGACTTCTCCTGTCAACTTAACATGCTTTAATACAAAAACACAATGGATCGCTGGTGGACCACCTCGGTGCCCTGACCACCGGGTTAGCAAGTTTTCTGGGGGAAACCCTGAGTTGAAAAGGTCACTTCAAACTATAATCCATCATTTCCATGTTGCAAATGGAAATAATGTTAAAATATGTCTAGAAATTGGGTAGTAGCTGCAGTTAAATACTCTCTCCTTCATTTGACCCAGACACAGAAAATATGAAACCCAGCTGAAGCCAAGCATGGTGGAATGAACATAGCATCTTTTTAAAGAGAGAAGTTATTGTAACCCAACATGGAGAGATTAGTAGAGGTTCTGTACTGCTGAGATAAAAAAGAGCTGTTGATGAAAGAATTTTGTGATCATTTAAATTTTATGCTCACCACAACTGTGGTAGACTCACTGCTATTTATCTTAGCCATAGGACAAAACATTTTTGTATTTCCCCCCTACAAGTTTGGATTGTTATCCCACTTAAATCTAAGATCCTAGTTGTTGTATGCTCCTGGTGTAAAAGGTGTTTTAAAAATATTTTGGGATTTATTTTTAATCTTAAGATACTTTTATAACTGTTGCTCTCAAACAGTGACACATCTCTCATCTCATGAAGCTCAGGTCTTTTAACATTTGCAGTAAGATGCTGTTCATGTTCTATCAGTCATCAGTGGCTAATTCCATCTTCAATGCAGTGTTGTGTTGGGATGCTGCAATGAAGGTGAAAGACTCAAAATGACTCAACAAACTGACAAGAAAGGTTGAAAGAGACAGAATGCTGAAGAATTATCAATTATTTCATCTCCTCTACAGCATGGTGAACAGCCTAAGGAGCAGACATAGCCAAAGATTACTACAACACCACAGCAAGTCCTTTCTGCCAGAAGTTATCAGACTTCATAATACATAGTCTCTTTTGCTGTGTGTTTTAAATGTTGAATATATATTTAGCAATATACTGAGCGATATGTGTGTGTTCTTAAGACTGCTCATTGTTATTTATTATTGTTGTAGGTTTACTCTTATTACTTTATTTATTTTTTTTACTTTAATTTTTATTGTGTACTATGCTGGAATAAACAAAATTCCCCCCCTTAGGGGATCAATAAACTCTTATTGTATTTTATCATACCTTATCTTATCCACAAACTGCAGATTTGGTCACTTTGAAGAAACGGTCAAAACTTAGACAATATCTATACCATTTCTGATTTCTCTCTTTTACTCTTTTACATTGACGAGAATAAACATTTCTCATGTTTTGGTGAAGCTTTATTATTCTATAGCAACAGTTTATACCAAATTTTTCTGAAAAGTTATTGGAATCTCTGGTAACTCCTTTAGCAGTTTGGAAGAACTTGATTAGGGCTAGGGTCCAGATAAGTTTTTCCTTAGACTTCAGCCGATGATGTCAAAGATGAGCTCCTCCTCAGCTCAGAGATGGCACTACCCTCCACCTGTTGCATTGTTTGGCCATTCAAATGTCTCTTAGCCACAGAAACAGTCAAACCTTGATCCCATGCCCTCTGCTCTCCCTTCTTTTCAGCAGCTTTTGACCTAGAGTGAATTGGAGAGGATGGGTTGTCACAGTGTAGATGCCTTCAGTGTGGAGGATTTTCAGGTTTTAAGTCTGCTCTTTGGCCTCCTCACAGTAGGACTTCCTGGGGGCATGGAGCTGCTCTGTGGCACAAAAGTAAAACCTGCCTTCTGTAACAATGGCACATTTAAGGCATCCAAAGACATTGAACTTAGATGGAGCAGTGAGTTGATCTCATAGTTACTAGTGGGAAGTCATGCATTGAGAATGAGGAAATGCACAATGGCAGGCTGAGGCAGTGACACATAATATTAGGGCCTAGAGAGTTGGAATTTGACATGGTGTTGCTATTTGTTATGTCCCTTCAAACACAGGCTAGTAATGTAACTTATTTTGTATTTTAACTTTTGCGTGCTATTTTGAAATGTCCAGGTGTCCAATCAGTTTTCTTGCTAAGTTTTGCAAGTTTTGGCCTGATGTAAAGTAAGAGTGTCCTGATCCGATTGTGATGTTGAAAATCATACATGAGTAGGCCTGTCCTGATAAACAATAAATCAATTAATCATACAATAAATTCAAACTACGGGTATTGACGTCACTTTAATTATCAACTGTCTCTTCTGGCCTTTTTCTCTTTCTGTTGATGACACTGAATGAAAAAAGGCTCAACTCCGCTGCTCTCCACTGACCCTCCCTTCCTCATTTCCTCAGTGTAATGTCCAGTTCACACTACACCATCTTATTGTCGGCCCATTTTCAAAACCTGAGAGACCAAACATTAGCCGACAGAAATCCTAGGTATAACGATTCCATCATGCTGTGTGGTGTCCAACAATGGGCAGAAAATAATGGCTACAAGTCCAGTGAAGTCATTTTAAAACCAGACATTAATCAATGCTTTACTACAATCTACCTGCAGTGCATGTGGCTCTAGTGTCAGTGTAACGTCCTGACTGAATGAAAATCATTAGAACCTATTTATGTCACGTCAATGAAGAACAGCTGAAAAGTTACCGGGTTCATCAACTGGAAGCAATTTCACTCCAACTCCTCCCCTCCTCATTTCTATGTTCTTTGCATAAAATGTTTTATAAACATTAATGTTGTTTCCACATATAATCTCCAATGTCCGCTGGACTTCGGGTTGCTCCGTGTCAGCTGTTTGGGATTCCCCTCTGTAATTTCCCCTCAGAAAGGATGGAGGAGAATCCGGCTTTCTGATTGGCTGCCTGTCACATTCAACAGGCTGCGTTAAGCTCCCAGTGGGGAAAACCCCTGATTTAGATCAGAGCGCCACAACGATCTACCGTAACACACCACACACACACACGCACACACACACACACACACACTACAGGATGATCTACCTGCCCCAAGCGACAATCTTAGAGAACTATCAACGTTCTAAGATTGTCATAAGGGGAAATTTGGGGCAAAAATCGTGTAGTGTGAACTATTGCATCAGGTAGTCGATGTTCCATCTTCTCTATTTAAATCTAATAATTACTGAAGGCCAATATAGTATACAGACTTCATAATCTGCACTCTTTTGGTTGAATGCAGTATTTATTTACACTTTTGTGTTTTTATTCAAGTGAATTTTTGTTAATGGAGACTGAGAATCCATTTTATTTTTATTTTTTGTTTAGTTTATTTTATCAGTTCCAGTGTTAAATGTTCTTTTGAAAATAAAGTCTATCTATCTTTGGCAGGAAATCACATATTATGATGTCATTTCCATTAAATTAGTGTACAAAGTTCTTCAAACAATATTATCGTTTATCACAATAATATTTCACAACAATTAATTGCTCAGCAAAATTTGTTATTGTGACAGGCCTATGAATGACTAACAGTTGTCCTGTGGACAGATTCCTCCTCTGAGCTGTGGATCTCTGCCTTTGGTCCAGAGTCACCATGGGCCTCTTGGCTGCATCTCTGATCAGAGCTCTCCTTGTTCTTTTTACAACCTAAGACTGCTTTGAACGTCTCCACAGCTTTCTCCCGGACTTGTCTGCTCTGTTCCTTGGACTTTGTGATGCTGTTTGCTCCCCAATATTCTCTGAACTGAGGCGTCACAGAGCAGCTGGATTTCTACTGAGACTAGATTACACACAGGTGGACTCTGTTCAGTCATTAGCAGACATCAGGAAGCTTCTGAAGGAAACTGGTTGCACTCAGAGGAAAGGGGGGTGAATACTTTTGCACACCGCACTTTTCAGTTTTTATTTGTAAAAAATGTTTTAAGTCAAATATAATTTTCTTTCTACTTCACAATTGTAGGCCACTTCTTGTTGGTCTTCCACATAAATTCCAATGAAATATTTATGGTTGTAATGTGACAAAATATGGAAAAGTTCAAGAAGTATGAATAATTTTGCTGACCATTTTGTATGCCCACTGCCAATATTTTATGGAGTAATTTTCCACCAGTCTAATTAAAACCAGATGCTCATTTGTTTCTCATTCTCTCAGCCTGCTATCATTGCGGTATGCTAGGCCACAATTTAATGCTCTTGTATAATACATAGTGCTGTGAAAGTCTTTGCCCCCTTATAGATTTCTTCTGTTCTTGCTTTTTTGTCGCACTTAAAGATCACAAATTTTATTTTTGACAAAAGATAACTTGAGTATTAAATTTGAATATGCTAAAAATCTATCTCTTTATTCTTCACCTACAGTCTAGCTTTTATGACATTATTATTATTATTATTTTATTATTAATTTACGGGTCTTCATTGGCCCATAAGAGCAGTAAGGACAATGAAACTGAAAAGTTCCTGCCCACAGTGGCTCAGCAATGGCTCCTTGTCCAATGGGAATTGAATGGAGGATGGCATCCCTGAGAAGCCTATTCTCTGGCCAAACCGGTCACACCCTGCCCCATTCTTCAAACAACGCTGTGACTGACGGCTCCCTTTCACTGGGCTCTGGCTGCTGAGGAAGGGCTTTAATTCCAATCCATTTTGTAACATGGCTTGATATTGACTGAGACCTAAACCCACGGGTTGAGATGGACATACATGCTTCTATTGTCCAGTGTAGGAAGGAGGGTCCTCTTTTGTCTTTGTGTCGCTTAGCTTGGATGAGCTTGTGGAATTGTTGACATTTCAAAAACCAAATGTGTAATGAGAAATGTCATGTACCATGGCAGAAAAAAAATACTAAAATAATTTCAAGTTTATCTGTGTTAAATGATAAGAAGAGATGTGAAGCTGTTTTATTGGACAGCAACTGTGTTACATTAATAATGCAGCTGTATAGATTTTAGAAATACTGAAGAGCAAGAAGCAGGCCGTCACCAAATATAGTAATAATCAACATATGAGGCACCATGGAGTTCTTGAATTCCCAGTCCAGGGGCTGTTAGAAGTCTAACACAACCTCCACCTGGGCGTTGTGTAAGCAGGATTATGAACATTTCACATTCAACAAGGTGAAATTTTATCAAGGACTACGTTTTAAAACATGACAATGTTGAACTGTTTTAAAAAATAATTAACTAGCTCCTAAAAGTCAGCTTGTGATAAAAAATAATGCATACTGATCATTTTATATTCCTGCTGTCAAGCGATAAGTACACCATCCTAAACATACAATAATAACACAGTTATAAAGTCTTATAGAAAAGAGATCCTCCAGTTTTCTTTTACATAATTTGTGAATATGGCTCATATCCACATGAGCCATATTTAATATAGATTTAAACAATACTGAGCGGTCCAGGTAGCCTAAATAAACAAAAAACAAAGAAAGCATCTTTTGCAATTTTCTGTACAATGTAGTAAAAAAAGACATTTGAAACCCAGCAGATTATTTTCTCTTAAAACAACTAAAATCACTTATACAATCACATCTGGTGGGCATGAGGATAACAGTGTTACTCTACAGTTTAAGGGGATTTTTAAAGCTACACTATGTGCCTTTTACAAAAATTGTTTTGTACATATTTGTCCTTTCCAAAGTCCATGTCATCAGACATATAATCAGTGAAAAGATTGAGCTTCTCCACCTCCTCCCAGTGCTACTATTGCCATCTGAAGAAATGTACCATGACTGACCAAAACCAACCAATCAGAGCCAGGAGGAGCGGATTACCGCTGTCAATCTCATCCATCCATCAATCTATCTTCTTCCGCTTATCCTGGTCGGGTTGTGGGGGTAGCAGCTTCAGAAGGGAGGCCCAGACTTCCCTCTCCCCAGCCACTTCTTCCAGCTCCTCCGGAGGAATCCCAAGGTGTTCCCAGGCCACCCGAGAGACATAGTCCCGCCAGCGTGTCCTGGGTCTTCCCCGGGGCCTCCTCCCGGTGAGACGTTCCCAGAACACCTCACCAGGGAGGCGTCCAGGAGGAATCCTGACCAGATGCCCGAGCCACCTCAACTGGCCCCTTTCAACGTGAAGGAGCAGCAGCTCTACTCTGAGTCCCTCCCGGATGACTGAGCTTCTCACCCTATCTCTAAGGGAGAGCCCAGACATCCTACGGAGAAAACCCATTTCGGCCGCTTGTATCCGCGATCTCGTTCTTTCGGTCATGACCCAAAGCTCATGACCATAGATGAGGGTGGGAAAATAGATCGACCGGTAAATCGAGAGCTTTGCTTTTTGGCTCAGCTCTCTCTTCACCACGACGGACCGGTACAGCGCCCACTTGATGGCAGATGCTGCTCCAATCCGCCTGTCGATCTCCCGCTCCCTTCTTCCCCCATTCGTGAACAAGATCCCAAGATACTTGAACTCCTCCACTTGAGGCAGGACACCCCCCCCTGACCCGGAGAAGGCACTCTACCCTTTTCCGGCTCAAGACCATGGCCTCTGATTTGGAGGCACTGATCGCCATCCCAGCCGCTTCACACTCAGCTGCGAACCGCTCCAGCGAGAGCTGCAGATCACGTCCCGATGAAGCCAATAGGACCACATCATCCGCAAAAAGCAGGGATGCAATCCTAAGGCCACCAAAACGGATCCCCTCAACACCCTGGCTGCGCCTAGAAATTCTGTCCATAAAAGTAATGAACAGAATCGGTGACAAAGGGCAGCCCTGGCGGAGTCCAACTCTCACCGGAAATGAGCCCGACTTACTGCCGGTAGTGCGGACCAGACTCTGACACCGGTCATACAGGGACCTGACAGCCCGTATCAAGGAGCCCGGTACCCCATACTCCCGGAGAACCCCCCACAGGGCTCCCTGAGGGACACGGTCGAACGCCTTCTCCAAGTCCACAAAACACATATAGACTGGTTGGGCAAACTCCCATACACCCTCCAGGACCCTGCTGAGGGTGTAGAGCTGGTCCAGTGTTCCACGACCAGGACGAAAACCACACTGCTCTTCCTGAATCTGAGATTCAACTATCCGACGGACCCTCCTCTCCAGAACCCCCGAATAGACCTTGCCAGGGAGGCTTAAGAGTGTGACCCCCCTGTAATTGGAGCACACCCTCCGGTCCCCCTTTTTGAACAGGGGGACCACCACCCCAGTCTGCCAATCCAGGGGAACTGCCCCCGATGTCCATGCGATATTGAAGAGTCGTGTTAACCAACACAACCCTACAACATCCAGAGCCTTGAGGAACTCCGGGCGGATCTCATCCCCCCCCGGGGCTCTGCCACCGAGGAGCTTTTTGACCACCTCGGTGACCTCGACCCCAGAGATTGGAGAGCCCAACACAGAGTCCCCAGGCTCAGCTTCCACAATGGAAGGCATGTTGGTGGGATTGAGGAGGTCTTCGAAGTATTCTGCCCACGAGCCCACAACATCCTGAGTTGAGGTCAGCAGCACACCATCCCCACTATAAACAATGTTGTTGCTGTACTGCTTCCCCCCCCTGAGACGCCGGATGGTGGACCAGAATCACCTCGAAGCCGTACGGATATACATGTGGCTGTCAATCTGCCGCATGTATATGCTGCTAAATGTAGTAATGCTAGAGAAACAACTTAGCATTCCTGGTAGACTGCTCCTGTTCTGCAGCCTGTTTCATCTTTAGACATGAGCTGGACTTTCTTCATCCCCATCTATGCTGAACTTTGTAGTCACTTATTGCTAAATGATTAGATGGTGTTATCTGGAGTCAGATGAAAGTCCATGATAGATGGAAGACATCAGTGATTATGGTCTAAATCAGGGCTCTTCAACTTCAGGCCTCTGCTTCGACACACCTGAGTCAAATAATGAGGCCATCAGCTGGACTCTGGAGAAGTTGACTGCTGACTGAGGAGGTGATCCAGCTCTTTAATTCAGGTGTGTTGAACCAGGAACATGTCTAAAAATGCAGGGCAGCAGCCCTGAAGGCTTGGAGTTGAAGCCCCCCAAGTATAAAAGTAATATTCAGAAAAGAAACAAAATAACTCAAATTAGTTATTTATGAATATTGTTACATTCCCCTCACCCCTTCACCCCCACTTCACTCTACTTCACTCCCACCTCCACAACCTTCCTCCTTTAATCTCCAGAGGATGGAAAGACCCAACAGAAGCAATGTGGGGCCTAAGGAGATGAGCAGTTTACCCTGCACTTGGCTACTGGTGAGCTCTACTGGTGAGCTCTACTGCCTCCATCATCTCCCCCCAATCAACCTTATTTTTTTAACCTGGTTGGAGGGGTGAAGAGCACTGACCAACCCCCTCTTCCTCTCCATTTTCTATGCCCCGTTCTGGCCCCTTCACCTCCTGTGCATCACCCTTTCACTTAGATTGGACCACCTCACCTATATTGACCTGTCTAGACACCACTGCCTTGCCTTTTTGTTCCAAGAGAGCAGCAGAAGAAGGGGAAGGTGGTGGAGAGGTGGGAAGGCAGGTTAAAAGTCAGAGTTGCCGGGTGACGTTTGTTACCATGCAACTAATAAAACAGAGCGGAAGCAAAAGGTCACACCGATGACCCTGCCAAAGCCCTGCAGTGTCATACTGCTGACTCTGGGTCAGCTCAGACTCTAACGACAACCATCAATATGGCTGCTTTTGTTCTTCAACATAAGCCAGCACTTTGTAATGTAGCTTGAGTCCATCCAAACACCATGTTTAGAAGTATAGTTATTTTTCCTCCCCAGTATATTTTCAATTTGGGTCATATCTGTCATACATTTAAGTAAGATCTGGAACCAGTAAAAATCTCAAACTGCATCTGTCGTTGCAAAATCTCAGACTGCGGAGTGCTGGATTGAGTTGAGTTGATTTTGCCTTTATTGAACATAGTGTAAAAGAAGAATATACAAAGTTTTATACAAAAAAATCAAAACAAAATCAGTCTTGGATGCTGTTGTCCTGGGTTTGTTTTCCAGTTTGTGACTTTTTTTTGCATGTCTTTCTCTTCTCTGTCCTCCCTTCTGTCCATTTATTGTTAAATAAAGGCTATTAGAGCTAAAAGGAAGATAAATATTTTGTGTTTTTTTTTAATGAAAATATACATTCAAATTTATTCTAGGTATCAAAAAGTGCATTAAGTTCAGTTTATTGTTCCAATTTGTTTAAAATGAATGAAACCCACCGGATTGCACAGAGTCATTGTCAGTTCAACAGTTTGCACATCATTGACCAAATAGGAATGTAAATATTACTGAACAAGGTCAGGCCTGGCTACTACGCTGCACCCTGATGCCAGCCAGCTCATGAGTTCTCAGTGTAATCCTCCATTTTTATTTGTTTATTTTTGTTGCTAGGTCCCGTTCGCTCGCTCAGAAACACACCTCAGTGAGCTCCTGGACGGGGTGTGCGACAGCATGAGTGACTATGCCCTCTACGTTGACCCGAACTCCCATCACAAGCAGTACAGGAGATTCGCTCCAAGAGTCAGTGGATCCTCAGAAGACTTCCCAGACTTTGGAAACTTCAAGTTTGATGGTCCTGAGGCATCCAATAACCTGAAATTTGCTGTAAGTTCACAACAGCATTGCTGAACTGTTGAACACACTATAGTTGTGACATAAATGATTGTTCTATTTGCATAGAATGGACTTGCTGCTCAGCAGATTCTGTTTCAAGTGTTGACTAAAATATTTAAACAGCTGCAACATGTCTCTATTAAACTTGAGACATGTTTAATAGAGACATGTTGCTTTGTAAAACTTCTTTTAGAAGTTTTACAAAGTTTTAAGCTCATGCTTAATAATACTAGAAAATCACCTGCTATACTTTTGTCTTGAACATTTTGATTGATGTTTGCAGTCAAATTTGCTGTAAATTTACATAAATATAAGATAGGGGACAGAGTGTGGGTACTGTCTCCTACCGTCCACCTCGTCCCCTGCTCTGTCGTCCAAATATTTTTCCATTTTTAGCAAGAATCTGCTCTGTTGTTCACGTTTTATATATTTGTGGTTTTAATAATATATTTCCAGTTAAAAGTATCCAAAGGCATATCCTTATTTATAATCTCCATAGAAGTTGCATCATTGGAGAATGGAGCTGTCTAACAGTCTCCTGATCCATTGGATAACATGCAAACGTTTTAGAGTTGAGGCATTAACATAGTGGTGCAAAGATTATTAGGATTTGAGTTTTTAACATTTCTAAATTTAATTATTTTTATCAAAGTTGGCATCAAACACAGAAAAACTGAGAAAATTTAGGTCATCATGCCTTCTATTTACCATGGCAACCGTCTGTTTCGATTAGCCTAAAGGATTCTGTTGTAACCTAGAAAAATCTTTGAGCCAGATCCAGAACTGTGTTCACATGGTCCTGGTGGCTGACCACATCTTTACCAAATGCTAAAACTCCTGAACAGATTGGCAAACAGACGGGGAACATGCACTGTCATACTCTTCATTGTGCATAAAGACATGTTAAACTGGGTGTGTGTGTGTGCGTGTGTGTGTTTGCATGGCTGAGTTAACTCAGCCCAGTGTCTCCCCCAAACTTAGACATATCTCCCCACTGTGTCTGTTTTTCTTGTCAGTGTGAGACGCTGGTGGAGGAGTTGGAGGACGACATCATCTCTTTGCTCGGCCAGGATGAGGGAGATGTGCAGAAGAAGTTATGCAGCCAAGTCTCAGGTAGTTCATCTGTTCTTTATTCCTGCCACTGTTTTCATCTTGCTCCTTAGGGGAAGTGGAACCTGTTTGGAACAGCGTTGCAGATGGTAAATCTTTTGTTTGATTTAATGTCATGACAAACTAACACCAAGAGCGTCAGTATTTTCTTTGGGCTTTTCTTTAATGAAATGGCAGCTTTTATGGATTTGTTTGTGCCTCTAAAAGTACAAAGAATAAATAACAGAAAACACACACAAAAAACAGAATCAACTCTACAAAAATTATCACTCCAAAAGTAAAATCTTTAAGTTGCTATAAAACAACAACAACAACAACAACAACAAAAAATGTTTCTCTGTATTTGTATTTCTGAAGTCAGGCAAAGTGAACCAATCAGAAAAAGAACTGTTGTGGGTAGACGTTTTCAACAACTGGATATGAGGGCCTTTATATCATCAGTTTGGACCAGTCCTTTCCAGGGAGGAATTATCCCACAATTCAAGTATTTTTTTCTTAGAGTGAGACTAGCTGGTGATTGGCTGCTGCCTCTTTATTATGTTTCCATTGCAAATGTTTGAAAAACATTGTCGACCTTCTGCTAATGTCTAAAGAACACAATTTTGAAACTATGGTGTCTCCATGAAATAACAAATGCAATTAAAATCACATGTGAATCAGTTTGTTCAAATAACAAGTCATTGGTGTCTCATTCAAGCATTGGAGTGACTAGCCTCTTGTACCTGAAGAGGTTATGTATGCAGCGATTTGGGGAAATACGGAAATGAAAAAACTACCATGTTGGTTCTAAAACAATAAATTATCACTAAATTTAGATAAAACTAAATTCATGGTATTCAGAAACTGCAAACAAACAAACAAAAAAAAAAACAAGAAAAATAATGCAATTAAAATAGCTATTGGCAGTGTTAATTTACAACCAGTCCATGAAATCAAATTTTTGGGCGTCAGATGATAAATTTAGCTTTAAATCAAAGATCTGCCAATTAAAATCTAAACTAGCCAAAAGTGTTGCTGTTCTCAGGGGGATTAGATTTGTGCTGGACTACAAATCTTTGTTTATTTAGTATAATACACTCATTGTACCACATCTAACATGTTGTGTGGAAATTTGGGGGAATACATACAAAACAAATTTACAGCCGTTAAACATCATACAAAAAAAAAAAAAAAAAAAATCAATCCGAATACTACATAAAGTGGGATATTGGGAACACACAAACCTGTTATTTTTTTAAATCAAATATACTGAAATTCTGGGACCTTGTAACATTTAAAGCTGTACAATTCATGCTTAAAGTAAGAAATCATCAACTTTTACCCAACATACAAAACATGTTTTGTGACGGAAGGGAAGGGGGTTTATAATTTAAGAGGACAAAGGCATTTTAAAAACCCATGTATTAGAACAACCAAAAAGAGTTTTTGTTTATTGGTGTGTGGAGTAGCTGTATGGAAAGGATTGAATGAGGAGTTTAAAAAATTACAAATATAAACCATCTTAAAAAATGTTTAAAAAGGAGCTTATTGGGAAATATCTTCTATAAGATGAAGTCCATAAATGCTGTTGATGATATAAAAAGTCTTGAAATACACAGTATTCCAAATTATTATGCAAATTGGATTTATGTGTCATAAAGATAAATTTATTTTGTGGTGCTATTAAATTTATAGTTGTATTGTATGTCAGGGCTCTTTGAATCACTATAATTAATTTTAGAGAGCTGGTTGATTAGTTTATCTGGTGAGCTCAATTAAAGGAAATCTACTTAAGAAGGATGTTCCACATTATTAAGCAGGCCACAAGTTTCAAGCAATATGGGAAAGAGAAAGGATCTCTGCTGACATAAATCATCAGATAGTTTAGTGCCGTATGACAAGGTATGAAAACATTCGATATTTAACAAAAACTGAAGTGTTATTGTACTGTGAAGAGATTTGTGGCTGATTCAGAACAAAGATAGGTTTGTACAGATAAAGACATAATGAGGAAGGTTTCTGTTAGACACATTCATCGGATTAAGAGAGCAGCTGTTAAAATGTTCTTACAAAGCAGCAAACAGTTATTTGAAGCTGCTGGAGCCTCTGGAACCTGAAGGTGGAGGATCCTCCAGAGGCTTGTGGTGCATGAACCTACTATTGGGCCACTATTAACCAGTGCTCACAAGCAGAAACGGTGGCAGTGGGCCCAGCCATACATGAAGATTAATTTTCAAACAGACTTGTTCACTGATGACTGCTGTGCAACCCTGAACGGTCCAGATGGACGCAGTGGTGGATTGGTGGTGGACGGCCACCACGTCCCAATACAGCTGTGACGTCAACAAGGAGGTGGTGGAGTCATGCTTTGGGCCGAAATCATGGAGAGAGAGAGAGAGAGCTGGTCAGCCTCTTCATAGTCCATGAAGGTGTGAAAATGACCTCAGCAAAGTATATGGACTTTCTGAATGATCACTTTCTGTCATGGTTCTAAAAGAAGAGCCAAACCTTCAGTAGCAAAATCATCTTCATGCATCACAATGAATGCTGTAAGGAATACCACTGTGTCACTGACTTAAAGGGGAGAAACTCATGGTGTGGTCACCATCCTCCTCTGACCTCAACCCTATTGAGAACCTTTGGAGTTTCCTCAAGCAGAAGATCTGAGGATGGAATGCAGTTCATATGAAAACAGCAGCTCTGGGAAGATATTCTGACATCCTGCAGAGAAATTCAAGCAGAAACTATCCAGAAACTCACAAGTTCAATGGATCAAGAATTGTGCTGTGATATAAAGAAGGTTCTATGTTAACATGTAACGCAGTCTGTTAGGATTGTTTTGATTGAAATAGCTTTTGATTTTAGTACATGTGATCACTTAATGCTGCACCTTCAAAGAATGACCATTTGTAGTTCTTTATAATCCATAAAATGTTTAGAAAATTTGCTGTGCATAATAATTTGGAACAGTGCATTTTGAGTTGTTTTTTTTTCTTTTTTAAATACTGTTCTCATGGGGAGCTAAAATTTTATTTATACTGTAATAGTTCATGTCATGAAAATTATATTGACCATCATTTGCATTGACCATTTAAGAAAATCTGAGAAAATATCACTTGCATAATAATTTGGAACACGGTGTAATTGTACATCTAAAGATGAAAATGTGAGATTTAAATATCATGTAAGTTGGAAATAATTCATGTCTTTTTTGGTGTTTCGACATTTAATTGATTATAAGTTGATGAGTATGAAATGGGCAGGACATTATAAGATCTTGTATCTTC
Organism: Gambusia affinis; assembly: GCF_019740435.1. Lineage (NCBI taxonomy): Eukaryota > Metazoa > Chordata > Actinopteri > Cyprinodontiformes > Poeciliidae > Gambusia > Gambusia affinis. The sequence goes on from NC_057879.1 coordinate 596,994, forward strand.
TACCTGCTCCTTTTCGAACAGATAATATAAAATTATATGTCACTTGGACATGATAATTTGTTTAACTTTTTCTTCTTTCTTGATTTTACTTTTGTCTGTTCTAAATAAATAAACAAACAACAGCAACAAAAAAACCCTATTTATTTCAGGGGCCCTTGGAATCATCCTAACTTTTCACCCCACTGGCCCCATAATGGGGATTCCATAAAAAGTAGTTCATGATTTGATTATTTTATTCCCATTACAAATTCATTTTCTTTCCTTTTTTTAATCAATGTAGCCTAAAAGGAATGCAGTGTGTACATGCAGTCCCTGACTCACAGCCTTACTATAAATTTCAGTGCAGCTTTTTAAACTCAACGGTGGTCAATCTCAGGCTAAATTGACCTTAGCTTAGTTTAGTGTAGCATAATGTACCATAACAAAATATAGCATAGCTTAATGTAGTGCAGCTGTTAACCTAAACTGATATTGCAAGGAGCAATGTTAATCTGAGTAATAACCATGAGAGCCTCCTGAGGAGGAGCTGCAGACCTCTTCAGCTCTTGTGGCAGATTCTATTCAAAAGGCAAATTATAATGATATTTTTGGCCTACATGAGCTACTTATGGCAGAAAACTGACAGATGTTTCTTTTTCCCTCTTTTTGTGCAGATTACTGTGAAGATGGCAGTCAGCCAAATGATGAGCTGTAGTGATTGAAATCACTTCTGCCTTGGTCTTGGAGTGAGAAACTTTTTCAAAGATCGTTTTGAAACTCAAAATTATTGTAACAGTTAACTTTTGTAAACAAATAAAATATTAATAGAGAACACACTATTTGTTTCCATTTTGTATCTCCTTGTGCACATAGTTCTGCATATTTTAAGATGTTTCCACTGTGGGAACCTTTTCAGGAACAAGAGTAGACCTCTAGATTTTTCTTGTTTCTGCAAAATTGTTGGAGATCTGCAACATAAATTGTCAAGTTACAGAGAGGGAGGATTTATGGATGGATATGAATTTCTCTAGATATCCCCACCATTACACTGACTTCACTGTTTTTTCATCTCATTCTGGACTCCCCTGTTGCTGTGGGTGGAGGTCGGTTTCCCCAGACAAAAGTGGTGCAGTGCAATGGAGAAGAACACACTGACTCAGGGACTGTCATCATTGGCTCATCTTTCAGATCCCACATTGGAAAAACCACTCAGACTGGATGAAATGTTCCGGAACAACAGTGGAAACGAACCTTTCAAGACATTTTAAAGATTGGTCCATTAAAAATAATCTGCCATGTGAGCAGAATGCTTCTCATTGCTGCTCCCTTTTTACTGTATATTTATATTGTGATTTTTATCAAGGTGATGGAGGAGCAGATTTCAAAATGTATTTTACCTTCTGAGTGTTTAGAAGAGCTCATTGTGTTTCAAAGTTGGGCCATGTTATTAGTTAGACAACAATCTTGTGGAAGTAAAAACCTGAGCAGCTTATGGGTCACTGGTGAGTTGCTCCATTCATATGATAAAGAAGTTGCGACCTGAGGACAAATTCTTTCTAGTGCAAACAATTATTTTAGTTCTTGATTGGTCTAAATAAATTGTTATTCTGACAATTTACCAATTAATCAGATACAAGAAAAATGGTACCTTCCACAGATTTTTCATTAAACTACTTACAATATTAAAACTTTACAATATTGGAAATGCATTAATAAAGAAATAATTCTATTCCTTTTTTATATAAGAAAATAAGAATTTTATTTTGTGCAGTAAGCAGCATACTTTTAGTGAATGCTTAATCATTTGTTGTAAAGAATGGATCTGCAGCTAAAAAAAATCATTCTAACATGAAAAGCTATTCGGTACGGAGCAGGACTGATCTGGTGACCATTTCTTCAAAGGTCCTTAATAGTAGATGTTTTTATATTTTACAGAATGTGAACCAGGTGAAGTCAAAACTTGAGGAGTTTTACTTAGTAGAGCAGATTGAAAATCAGGTTTTTATTTTAAATACAAAACGTCAACAGTTTCTGATTAATTACTGTTGTTCTTTCAGCAAATGGTCTTCATTGACTCCTCCAGTTAATTAATTGATTGATTACAAAATTAACTGGTTATTTCAATAATCGATTCATCATGATGAATCATTTCAACCCTAGATGTATCTCTTTGAAAACCAAATATTTTAATGCAGGCCTTAGGATGTATGAGAACTGTTTTATTTGGATTCTCACTTTCACCTGAGTTTACCAAAGTTATTACACAACTAAAAGATTCATTGAGGGTGAACAAAGTCCAATGTTCCTGTCTTCACATTAACAATAAAAAGAGCCACTAGTTGTTGTAGTTCCTGTTACAGTGTCCCTGAAACGTGCCATCAAGTAACTTTTTGTTTACTACATTGTGGGTGAAAAGTGAAAGGAAAGGTGAAACAACATCCATAGAGATGTCTAAATGTGGTTTAAAGGTGGTTAAATAAGATATGCCAATATTTTTGTAAACATGTTCAGAAACCTTTCTGTTCCCTCCCACTGCTCTGGGTTATAAACAACATGATGTCACGTCCCAGATGCACCAGGGTTCTGGTAGAGCACCGTTATGCTGTTACTGCAGAAAGATAATTATATTCTGACCCTGAAGATCAGCTTTGAAACAAAGTATTAAACCAAAAATAGTCATGCATTGTTGAATTGCCACTGTTTTCTCATAAAGTTTAATCATTGAACTTGAGTATTAAATTGTTTTCTAACAAGATTAAAAATATATTTGTCCTGGAGATTAGCATATATAAGTCTCCTCTTTTGGTGGTGATAGGCAGGGGTAGGGGTGGGGGGGTGGGGGGGGTGCAGGCCAGCTGCAGCAGGCTTTGATCAGTGTGTTGCAGCAACATCCAGGCTTGGCCTGGCCATCGAAGACCTGGGTGTGAAATTGCCCTGATGTCATCTCCCTTTCTTCACCGTCACCAGCTTTTAGTGGCTGTAATTATATTTCCGCCACAAAGCCCCTGTCCTCTTCATTCCATATTCCAAGTTTGACTAGGAAGCGTTTAGAGAACTATGGGCAAATCTCTCAGTGGGGGAGGGGGACTGGATGGGCAATCTTTTGTTTGACTGAGACACAGGAGACATCAGTACTTTGTGATATGTTCTTTTCTTTTCTCTACTCATCTGCCCTTTTCCTCTGCCTGTTGGAGAGGTGAAGTTTATGACAAGAGGATGTCTGAACTTTGGATAAATCAGTGTTATGTTTTTTAACTTGTATTTAACCAGGGAAGAGAGAAATGTGACTGAAATGTTCCCATACTCAGGAAATAAGACAAGTGTGCTTGGTTAAAATTACTAAATGAAACCTTGGATATATGTCAACAGACGCAGCATCATGAACAAGCAGTGATTAACAAACCTCATTTCCATCGTTTCATTATTTTATAATGACTGCCACAAAGGGTGGTTAAATGGTAGTGAGAATGTTGGGTGTTTTTTACCCTTTTATTCCATTTTTCAAATTTTGATGATAACATGTTCAGTTATTCTACATATTAAGTGTTTCATAGTTCTCTGAAATTAGGCTTTCTATGAATTTAATGCAGGTAAAAGTGACAAAAATTCAAATAAGAGACATTTAGGTTTAACAACCACTGAATCTGGCTGGTGTACTAACTTAATACTTTGTAAACACATTTTGGGTGAGATTTTACTTGATAAATTAAGGTTACTTAAAATGGAAACAATTACATACTCTACAGAAGATTTTTTAAAAAATATAATTTACTTTTATTCTCCAAAAATCCAGCAGCTTTAGGGTGCTGTGGTGGAACAAGCCATGTATGAAGGCCTTAGTCCTTGACGCGGATGTCACAGGTTCGATTCCCGGCCTGATGACCTTTGCTGCATGTCTTCCCTGTCTCTCATTACCTACTTTCCTGTACAACTACTCTCAATTAAAAGCCGCCTAAGCCAAAAAAAAAAAAAAAAAAGACTTAAGAAATCCACTAGTTTTTCACTCAAATGCTTAAATAATTTCTAGGCTAAGGACATAAATAGCAATCAATCCACATTTATCTATAAATAACATTAATCTCTGTGTTTTTATGTTTTGTAAAAAATTAAGACAACTTTAATTTTCAATAAAATACTAAATATTTAGTTTATGGCTGAGAAGGTAAAAAATAGAGACATAATCAATAAAAAAAATTTTTTCGCATTTTTTTAAAATTGTGATTTTATTAGGCATGAAAACACTTTCAACTTGATGAATTTGGGTCACCAGGTAAAAAGTTTAGACTCCACTGCAGGAAGTCCTTTCTTTGGGCTGGCTTCACTAAAGGACAGCCGGTTAGATGCAACACAGAGTGGCACTGAAAGTTGCTTTTTCCCCCTTTTTTAACATTCAGGATCTTATGGTCAGAATCTGCAATTTACCTCATATTAATTCTGTTTATTTTTATGGCAACAATTCAAATGATGTTACCTTAGAAATAAACATGGACATAACCTGCAAGTGTTCACACATTAGCATATAGTTAGATTCATGCAAGCTTATACCAGGCTCCTGTGTTGTTAATGCAGACCAACACGAGTTTGTACTGTCCTCTACTGGTTTATTAACATTAGACTCTAATTCTTCCCATGTATTTGCTGAAGAAATTCTAAAAACTGATGTTGAAACAAAACAAATAATTAAATAAATCCTCTTTTCTCCTCAAGAAATATGCTGTAGTTTATCTTAGAAAGTGGTTGGACATTAAAAAACTGCAAGCAGCAAACATTTGCTTCCAAATTATTTTAAAACTTAAATAAAAGCAGCAAAGTCTTCCAGTTTGCTTCTACAACAGAGGCGTGAAGGAATAGAAAGCAATAAACTGCAAGAACAAGACTGACATGTTAAACATTGGAATGCTTTCTGACATCACTTTAAAAGCATCCTTCAAATGTAAACAGCAGCCTAGACTTCATGTTTTTGCTGTATTATTCCTCCTGATTTATTAGAATTCCCATATGGAGCACAACACAATAAAGATATCAGATTTTGGCCTGAGTGTCATCATTTCCTGCTTTGCATGGAAAAATTTGCACCATCAACCAGGTTCTGTGCCCCCATGCCCCAACATACCCCACCATACCTCACCATACCCCACCATACCCCACCATACCTCACCATACCCCACCATACCCCACCATACCTCACCATACCCCACCATACCCCACCATACCTCACCATACCCCACCATACCCCACCATACCTCACCATACCCCACCATACCCCACCATACCTCACCATACCCCACCATACCCCACCATACCCCAACATACCTCACCATACCCCACCATACCCCAACATACCCCACCATACCCCACCATACCCCAACATACCTCACCATACCCCACCATACCCCAACATACCCCACCATACCCCAACACACCCCAACATAAACCCACCATACCCCAACACACCCCAACATAAACCCACCATACCCCAACATACCCCAACACACCCCAACATAAACCCACCATACCCCAACACACCCCAACATAAACCCACCATACCCCACCATACCACACCATACCCCACCATACCTCACCATACCCCACCATACCCCAACATACCCCACCATACCCCAACACACCCCAACATAAACCCACCATACCCCAACATACCCCACCATACCTCACCATACCCCACCATACCCCACCATACCCCAACATACCTCACCATACCCCACCATACCCCAACATACCTCACCATACCCCAACATACCCCACCATACCCCAACATACCCCAACACACCCCAACAGCATACCCCACCATACCTCACCATACCCCACCATACCTCACCATACCCCACCATACCCCAACATACTCAGCACCACCAACTCTTCGGCTGTCAGCCCCTGACAGTGCGTAGAAACTCGGCTCCCAGCCTTTTCTCCCAAGTCAAGAGCAGCTGAGTTCTTCAGTCAGCGATCGTTGGACATTACTTCCACATACAAGCCAGCTAAGAAAGGAAATGCAGATGAGGGCCTCTGCAGCCATTCAGCCCCCTGGCCGCTGCTGCTACCATTGCCAATAGAAAACACAGTGGATCTTCCTCTGGCCTTCATATTTCTGTCTGTCTCTTGTTTCCACTGCTTCCCTCCTATGGCAGGTAGATGTCACCCAGAAGTGAAGAGACGAGTGAAATTAGGCATTTTCAGTGACTCTTTAGGAGTAATTTGGCTGCTGGATCTGGCTTAGTAAGGAGGACATGTTGTTTTTATTTAACATCAACCAAACATGTCATCTGATTCATCTTCAGGGGTTGTTTCAGTTTGCAAATATTTTTGTAATTCAACGGAGCCGAGATGACTGCCTCAAAAAACAGAAAGAAAATCTGTTGCTAATATACATTTTTTGTGTTATTTTCTATATCAGAAGTTAGATATGTCAGGTAAATGGATCATTTGAACCAGCAACTGATATGGGCCCTCATGATCTGTATGGATCCACACTTATTTGAAGGAAATCTGCTGTTATTTACATGATTGTTTGGGATCCAATACACATTTAGATTATTTACTGAAGAATATTTGACAGATGAATTTGACCACTGTGAAGCTCCATGATGTCTTATGGGCCAGATTTAAGAAAGGACTCATAGGGGCAGTAGCACAGGGCAGGGGGAGGGGGGGAGGGGACTTTTTTTTGTGTGTGTACTGTGAATGTTTAACAAAAATTTCACCTCATAATAAACTCATGGCCTCATTTTGCATGAGGTGTTTTTTAATGTTCTTGGATTTTTATTAATTCAAATACTCAATGGAGCTATAGCACATAGATCAATCTGCCAGATGGTTTTGATAGATTCTACTGACCTGCTTATTTGCACAAGTAAAATATTTCCTGTCTTTATTTTTCTTTGGATAGAGCACCAAAACTGACTCCAGTCCAGGAACCTTATGCTTCTGAATCGGTTCCTGCTCATACATTCTACTTACATGCCTTTGTTTCTATGCTTATTTAAATGTTAATGTCTGCAAATTTTATAGGATTGTTTTAATTCTCTGATCTTCATTTTTGAAACAGCAGCAACGATATGGTTCATTTGACCTGTGAAGACTTTTATGCTAGGAGCTTTTTACTCAATATTTTACCACTTATGGAAAATATTCATGTTCAGAGTAAAACATCAATTTAAGTTTTTATTTTACTTGCAAGAAATTGTATGAACTGAATGTGTATACGTATTGAATGAGTGAATCATTCAGTCACTGAATTTCAAATTAACACCTCAAACAAAGGAAATACAAATGTACACATAGATTGAGTTATTTCTATCTGAGGCAAATTTTCTCTGTGTTTATAATTAAAGCTGAAACTGTTTGCAAAGTCAAGTCTGATGGACAGTTGCTTGTTTTCATGTTCTGTATTTGGGCATAAAATAAAATATCTAAAAAGCCAGATCTGCATTGTTTATTTACACATCATCATGACATCAATTATTTACATGTTGTCTAAAAAGGAGAATTTTATCAGAAATGGACAAAAACAACTGAAAACATAGAATCTTCATTAGGAAACAGAAGCAATTTAAGGAAACAAAAAAGTTGACTGCATTGTAAGGCTTACATTTGGTTTGGATTCATATTCATTGATCTGCCAAACGTTGCATTCAAAGACAGGTTTGTGTAGAAAAATAAATTATGTAAACATATCAGAGCGTCTTTGCTCTGGATTCTGGCTGTGTTGGATATAAATAAGAGCGCATGATCCCACTTATTGACACCGATAGTTTGCTGGGAAATTGGGGGAACTGCGATAAGGCAGCACTGGAACCACAGATCCAAAGGCATTTCCGGTCAGGTCCAAAAATGAATTGAAATCCTAGAAAACTAACAGCTCTGCAGACGCCTGCTGCCAGATCAGTTCTAAAATGAAATCTAGCTGAGCTTTGACTCACAAAGGAAAGTGTAGCAACAGAACAGCTGGACAAACAGAAGGCCTACCATGAAGCAGCTGAGCTGTCTCTGGGTTCCAGCAGCCACGCTGTCAGCCGGTGGTTCTGGTCGGCCTGGAGCGCTCCGGGCCGGCCTTCTGCCTCAGCTGAGCCTTCAAGATGAAAGAACTACATCTAAAACATTTCAAGGTGTTTGTCTGTGAGGCTGCGGTGCAGCCCTGTCCGCGCGTGCTTTAAACAGTCCCGCGCGCAGAACTGTGTGATGTCAGACAGCGGCGGTTCCGGCCCAGGATGCTGCTGTTGTGACGGCTTCAGTCGCTGTCGGAGCGGGCCTCCGCCTCCCGGCCGGCGGAGTGGTTGTACAGCCCCTGCGCCATCAGGTGCTCCGCCAGAGAGTTCTTCTTCCCGGAGGCCTTTTTAATCTTGGCCCGCTTGTTCTGGAACCAGATTTTGATCTGAGACTCGTTGAGGCTGAGCTCCAGGGCCAGGTTCTGCCTCCGCTGCTCGGTGAGGTAGCGGTTCTTCTGGAACTCCGCTTTCAGCCGCTGCAGCTGCTCGGCACTGAAGGCCGTCCGGGGCCGCTTGTCCTCCTTGCTCGGGGTCGGGGCTTTCTTTGGTTTGCGGGATCTGGGCCCTTGCGTGGAAAAAAGAGAACAAAACAACAAAACATCCAGTTAGCTCGTTTTCAAACTTTGTTGAAAGCTTTTGTGATTTAAACGGACAGAGAAAGGCGCTGTTCCCCAAGATGCGCGCTGAACTTCTTGACATGAACGTCAGGGATTTTTCTTGTTCATTGGTTAATTATCTCAGGGACCAAACTTCACAATGGAGGACGCGATTTATTCTGAGGCAATACCTCTGACGCCCTGACTGTATCTTTAATAGGAAACTTTTAATATTTCCCTAAATCAGAATTGGATCACACGTTTTCTGTTTCCCTAAAATTGCGCAATGTTTGGGGTTTATGAGGTTTGTTATTTCTGCTCCGTTGTCTGGAGTAGCAGCAGAGGGGCCGTTCGTGGGCTGGGGGTCAAATGCCTGTCTGTTTTTATTATTCAATATGACATTAAAGTTTAAAACTGGTTTTAAGTAAAAAAGAAAATCTAGCAAAAAAAAAAAATAAATAAAATAAAATAAAATAAACTGGATCAGACTGAATAAAAACAATGAAAACGGCCGTCAGACATTTGACCAAACGGAGCAACAATAAATCGGAGCTGCAGATGAACTGTGGCCTTGTTTCCGGCTCCTTTGGGCCCGAACGTTTAAAGACTATTTTTCGTATTTTCATGAATAAAATCAAACTACTTTTGCACCACTTAGTTGTAGTTCTCCGGATGCTCAATGCATTCCGTTTTTTATTGTGATTCCTCCTTTGGTTATTTTTTAAAATTTGTAGAGGAAACATCTTTGAATGCTGACAAAGAACATGTGACGTGAAGCCAACTTTTCACTCAGACGAATTAAATGTAGCCGCAGATCAGATCAGTTTTTCTTTCTTGCTTTCTAAAGGGAGGTTTAAAATGTTTCAGGATTTTTTGGTTTTCACGGCCCCTTCACTTTTTTACACTCGCCCCCCTGTCCACCCCCAACTCTTTTGTTAGAAAAAAAAAATGCAAATGGTAAAATAACAAAGAAGCGGGGGAACAATGACGTTAAACTTGGTTTTACTTTGGTATTTTATGTTTTTGTCTGTGAAACATTTTTTTCCATTTCACTTTTATTTTAATAAAACACTTTATGTCCACTTTGGCAGATTATTATGGTTAGAAAAATCAAAAGTCAAAACCCCAAGACCTGCAGAAAGCGTTCGTCTCATGATGAATATGCTGCATGAATCATAAATGATCTTCTTTCTAAATGCTTCATGTTTTATTTTGATCACGGCTAAAAATTCTAATAATGTAATATTTATTTGTTGGTGCAATAACGGCTAAGTCTTTGTTAAAAGTGCTTCGTTTTTTCTTTTAACTATTGTTTCTACTGTTCAGCTAATTTTAAAATACTCTCGATCATATTTCAAAGTTTAAATAAGATTTTTTTCCGTAGCCTTTCCCACAATTTCATTTCTTTAATTCATTTATTTTTATCGCAGAGATAATATTCAATTTTACCACTAAAATTCGCATTTTACTAAATGTATCTAAAATGGTGTGATTGAGGGAACATTTTCCACCAACCTGATGAAGGCCGATCGGAGTACCTGGTACAATAAACCCAGGCCGGCCACAGCATCGGCTTGGCTGCTGGGGCCGCAGGAGCCGCAGGAGCCGCCGGGGCCTCGCTGCTCTCGGGGCTGCGGCAGGAGATCCCTCGGCCTGAGTCGCAGGCTGTCAGGCCGGGGCCGCTCGCCTCTGACTGCGCATTCTGGAGGTCGGACTTCCCCAAGCTGCCCTCCCGTCCTCCTGTCCTGCCGCGCTTTGAGTCCGTTTTGGAGGCTTTTCTCCCTGACACCTCGCTCCTCTCCTCCAGCCCGTGTCCTCCCCGAACACATAATGTGCCTTTCTTTCTCTTTCGGCCAAAGTCCGGCCTTAAGATGTTGTCTATGTAGAAGTTGGTGACCCGGTTGGACTGCTGAATCCCGGGCTGCTGCAGCAGAGGCAGGATGGCCCGGTTGGACTTCTCTCCAGAGCTCTTTGGGCGCTGAGGTTCTCCTTCAACATTTTCCTCCATAATGATGATGAGCTGAAGCTCCAAAGAAAAAGATCCAAGTTTCTGATCAGTCTCTGTCTTCCTTCTAGCAATTAGCTGATGCCGTTGGAAAAAATGCAAAATAAAAATTCGACAAGAAAAGCAGGCAGTGTGTTTGCATCTGAGGTAAAAGTGTTCAGTTCTGAAAACGCGCCTGGGAATTTCGGCCCAGAACAATCCCGCTTTCTTTGTGATGAGAGCATCCCTCTCCTCTCTGCTCTCACTCCTTCACCTCACTGCAGCACAAACTACCTGTTACATTAAAATAAACGAACCAAAGTGTGAAAGCTGCAGACTGTTCCAGCTCAGTTAGAGAAGCTTCCTGCTGCACTAAATCCTCTTGATGAAAATGCCGCTCAAATACTTCCACTAAACATTTTTGGGTCTGATTTCTGATTGGCTGCAGGACTCTGCGCTGACGTTGTATTGCGGGCCTCACGAACACGTGTTTTTGACCAATAGATTCACAGAACATATATCATGTGGAATTCCCGGAATTCCCTTTTCTAAACAGTAGATTATGGCTGTGTTACATATACAGTCATTTTCAATAAATGTCGTTTCTGCCGGGTTACAGGTTTTCTCAGGTGCTTTGGTGGATTTCTCGAATCATTTCCTACATTTACAAAACATTAAATGCATTTCTCAAAAACAATTTGTATGAATCAAAACACCTTTGGTTTCCCACAGAATCCAGTTTATTTCTCTAAATTCTTAGTTCATGTCTCAAAATGAAATATCTGTATCAATGAACATGTCAGAGATTCCGAACATGAAGTCTTTGTTTCATTGTGTTTGGATAAGACAGAATGATTAGTCATGTTGTCAGTGTTCTGCTAGACTTTTGATGACATGTATTATAAATTGTGATCAGGCAGGTCAGAGACTGACAAGATTCACATTTACACATTTAGAAATTGCTTTGGGTTTAAGTCAAATCTAATGGACATGTTACATATGTGCCCAAAAGAAAAGAAAGGAGAAAAGAAAGGGAGAGGAGGAATGAAACACATAAGGTTGGAGGAGAAAAGAAAAGAGAGAAGACTACACCAGAAAAAGAAATAAAAACATATTAATACACTGATTAATAACAGAATTTTTTTATGAATGTTTGAATAGCAACAATTTTTTTTATAATGTATTAAAGGTCGCAGGTGTTATTCACAATAGACACAGTTTTAATAAACCCCATGCAGAAATCTGACTGATTTAGATCCTCATCACACAAAATGGTTTATAAATCTAAGAACCACCGAGTCCAGCAGGGGGAGATACTGTTAATGTCTTAGTTTATTATCTGCGGAGTTGTAGTAAGTAACTTTTTTGAAAAAATTTATTTTTAGGAATATTTTAATAATGCTGTACTTTTTTGAGTACTTTTATTATGAAGTGTTGCTACATTTCTGGATTCTCTGCCCACTGGGAGTAACTTCACTGAATGAAGAACCAAAAATTCTCCAGACACAAACACACCCGCGGTTTTTATTAGAGTTTCAGAAGTTCTTTTTTTTTTATTGAAAAAAAAAAAACAACAAAATTTTTTTTTTTCTAAATAAAAAAAGTTTTATTGACTTGATGTGGAGGTAGAATGGAAAAAATAATTATTTTACCAAATTTTATTATGTTTTGTTACTTATATGAATTATTTTAATTTTCATAATAAAAATACCAACATTTCCACTAAACTTAATATTTTGGTTCATCGGATTATGTAATTTTTAAATATTAAATGACTGATAATTTAATCAGTTACTCAGTACTTGAGTGATAATTTACCAAATACTTTATGGTAAAAAAGCAACATGCTGCAGATCTTCTATCAGTCTGTTGTTGAGAGTGTCGTCTCTTCAGCCGTCATCTGTTGGGCAGCAGCATCAGAACCAGGGATTTAAAAAGGCTCAACAGCCTGATAAAGAATGCTGGTTCAGTTCTGGCTCTGTTCTGGTTCTGTTCTGGTTCTGTTCTGGCTCTGTTCTGGCTCTGTTCTGGTTCTGTTCTGGTTCTGTTCTGGAAACCTCTGGAGATGATGCAAATAAGGATTCTTCATAAAATCAATAAAATGATGGACAACCCTGAACATCCTCTTCAGGAGACTGACTTGAGAAAACAGAGAATCTTCAGTCAGAAGTTTCTTCAGATTCGCTGTAATACAAACTGCTACAGGAGATTTTTTCCTGCCACCAGGCATCACCATCTACAATAACTCTTTGAAGAATCTGAAGTCATGAGTTACAACAACATTTAGTTTTCCTTTGAAATAAATATATATAAAAGCCCTCATAACATAAATAAAAGCACACAATGCTTTTTCTTTGGCATCATTTAGTCAGGGCTGCGATTGGTTGAAAGGTCTTGCTTTGGTCTGGTTAGTACTCCAGCATCATTTGAGTTGCCATGGTGACAAATTTAGGTGAGATCAGCTTTTAATTACAAAAAAATGCCAAACTGACACTATGATGAGCCACTGTTCTCATCCCATGAGCAGCTTCAAAAAGGAACCATTTTGTTTGCAAATCTCTGTGGTGCAAAGCAATGTAGTTCAGCCAATATTTGCTTATGTGGTTTGTTTCATTTCTATTTAATACATGCTGCATCCTGTTAGGACTGGATCTCTCACAGTGAAGACAAACAACGAAAAATGAGAGCAATAAGTGTTCCAAGATTGAAGAGTGATTCTTTTCAGTTTTGTTGACTTGATGTGGACTGGCTTAAATAATAACTCCATAGATAAAGCATTTGGAGACAGTGCAGTTGAAAGAGTACAGCTCTATTTGTATGTGGTCTGAGTCAGCAGGCAAAGCAGAGGTCATCTTCCTGTTGTCTGTTCAAAACCTCTCAGAGGGGAAGGGGAAACTTCCTGTTCCTCTTAGTGTTTGCTCTCCATTCAGAAGTCATGGAAATTCAACTGGGAGACTCTCTCCAGCCTACCTGCTCCATCTCATCACCACGATTCAACCAATCATCCTTCATCAGATGACACCAGGTCCTGTTTCAGTAAACTAATGTAAGCTTCAGTAGGATTTTTTTTGTTTCTTTTAATTGAAGAGGAACAGTCTACAGTCAGGATCCTGTTTGCTGTCAGAAAAAATGTCTTAGAGAAAAGTTGCTAGTTTTCAGATGTTAGCTCACACAAGATGCAACAGTAAGCATTTTTCACCAACAAAAAAGCAGAAGATTATGAAATGTGTTTGAGAGCTAGGAGCTGGAGTATAATGTCCCCAAATATATGGTTCATTTTACTCTGTTAATTCATTTTAATCTAATTCTGTGTTTACACAAAGTCAGAAAACTGGTCACTTCATGCAAAACCCTCTTCTTGGTCCTGATCACACCATTCTGGTCGTGGCCCTTCACAGCAGGTAGAGGGCTTGGAGCTGGCTCATTGCTAGCACTTACTGCTTTAATCCTTCTGCTCACTGTGCTGTGGATAAGCCCGGAGTGAAAGGGGCCCCGCAGGGCCACGCTGACTAACTTCACAGACTCCAGTGGAGCTTGGCTTTCCTGGCTGCTGGTCAGTCCTGCATGAGTACACAGGACAGCTTTCTGAATAAGGGAGGTTTCACTCTGTCGCTTTTTTAATTTTAAAACTTCTTCTTGTCTTTCTGCAGCTGCAGGACATTCTAATGTGTTTAGGAAATACAGGGTGAACGGTACACTGGAGAACATGGAACTGATGCGTACTCTTACTCTATGAAGTGGGGTTGTGATGAGAGGTTATTATCAGTCAGTATCTTCCCTGCTGCAACAAGGGTTTGAAATGAGCTTTCTTTCAATTAGAGTCATTTGAACATTTTGATGTTTGCATCTGTTTTGCAACAATAAAGTACTGGTTTGTCCTTGAATAACTCTTACTAAAAGACATGGACAATTATTGAAGTTAATAATTTTAATCAAAATTTTAAAATTAGGCACTACCTGATGATCAGAAATTAATAGCCAAACAGCTCTTACTCTCACTTATAGTTTTATGATTACCTGCCTGGTGGAGTGTGATATTACAGAACAGAAAAAGGTGAATTTTCAAACTCTAAGCCTGATTTATAGAATAAACAAGTTCTCTCCAAAATATAAAAATTCAGATCAGTGACATTCAATTACACAAAATAATAAAAACCTAATCAAGCTGACTAAAAAAGTAAAAAGGTGAATTAATAACAACTATAAATAAATAAATAAATAAATAAATAAATAAATAAATAAATAAATAAAATAACAATGAAAAGCAACAGTTCAGCTTGATATGTATTTTTCAAAATCCGATGTGTGTTATGAGGGAATTTAGCTCCCAGATTAGCTTCTCATCTGACAAAGATCAGCAGTTGACATGTGTTCAGACTGCAGCTATAAAACCCAGGAATAACCAGCACTCCAGAAATATACAAAGGTTTAATGTGGGCTAAAAAAGGACATGTTTTGGCTACATGTCGTCTCAGCTTGTTACAGACAAGCAATGTGTGAACAGAGAGATTAAAGGGCCTCTAAGCCAATCAGAGACCAGATGGACAATCAGGCCCCCAAAAAAGAAACATCTGTGGCAAATAAAAATAATGTGCAACATTCAACACCAACTGATCATTATCTAATTGTTCTAAGAAGGATGTGGTTATAGTGAATCCAAAACTGTGTTTTTCTTTGGACATAATGGATCAGACTGGATCCTACTGGAGCGGGTCAAGGCATTCATCAAATAATGCTGGGTCCTCTTCACACTGCCGTATTACTGTGATACTACGCTCTCTTGTTCAGGTTTTCTTAATTAATCTCTGTTGTAATAAATCCTTTGGGTAAACATTGCATGTGGCAAATGAATCCATTCTGTACACACTGTCTTCAAAGCCAGTGTGTACAGCAAACAAAGAAACTGTCTTTAGCTACCAGAAGGTTACATGTGATAGACGGCAGAGTGAACATTTAATTGTCACCTGACTCTCCAAGGTTATTTTACTGTCATCAACGGCTTTGGTTTATAGTTCACAAAATTTAATTCAATTTCTTTATGTCGTCACAACAATATTAATTTGACTTTGATGAAGCAGATGTTCATTCACATTGAAGAAAATCAACGTCTTTGTTTTGTAAATATTCCATAAAATCAGTTGTGATCTGTGTTTCTTTTGAGTTCCTGTGTCTCCCTGTTAAATGGACTGAACTTATATAGAGCTTTTCCAGTCATTCTGACCACTCAAAGTGCTTTACACTAGAGTCACATTCACAAACACACACACATTTATACACCAATACGCAGATCGGTAGGCAATTAGGGGTTAAGTGCCTTGCCCAGAGGCACATTGACGTGTGGCAGGAAGAAGCTGGAATTGAACCTACAACCTTCTGATTGCAAGATGACTACTCTACTATCTATCTGTGTCGTTTTCGTTTGCCGTCTGTTCGTATCTCCAGTTGCTCAGAGTGTTGAGCCTTAGCTTCCGCTCAGCTGTGCTGCCTGGTCGTTGGACTGTTTGTATTTGGACATATTCACCATTAAACCATCACTATTTACTTCTACCTGGGTCTACAGTGTCCTGCCTCACCGCCTACACCGTCACTTCATGACAGGTGCATAAGAAAGGACTGCAGTTTTACTGGTGGGTTCCTTCTAAAATTGACCATCAGTGGCAGTAGTTCTTCTCTGCCTTAGGAACACATGATGATACTCTGGAAATGTCCCATGTCTGGATTCTTCCCAGCTCCACGAATCACATTACTTCTGTGTTCCAACAGTTCCTGAAAGGTCACGGTGAGGATCATAATGGTTACTAAACAGCTCTGATTCATTCCAGATCTTTTTAAGGGTCCTCTGATGTAATTTGAACATTTTATAACAACACAGTTTAGCCCTGCAGTGAGTTAAAGTGTTTTTATTGTAGCTGCTCTCAGAAGAAGGAACGACAGTTATTCCAGGGCACCGAGCCAGACAGCCGAGGTGAATGAACAGAGAGGACAGCTTGGTGGAGTTGGGGAGGGAGGGGGGCAGGCAGGCAGAGGATGCAGACTGCTGAGATGGGATGAGGACTGCCTGGACTCAAATGTTGCTTCAAGGACTTCTTCCATCATGTGTCAGAGTCCTGGAGAGAGAAACTTGCTGACAGCAGGAAAATCCACTCAGTCCGGTCAAAGATCTCTTGCAGATTTTCTGCAGGGTGTGTCAGAGTCAGTGACTGACTGGAGAATATCAGACTGTGTGCCAAACTGGAACTAAGATCTTACAAGTTTAAATGAGACGATCAACCTTCATCAATGATACCCCCACATCCCTCCACCAGCACTACCAGTATGAGTCTACTGGAGAAACAAGAGGTATTAGTCCAGCCTCTGTTTGAAGATTACAGTTACATCAGAGTTTCTATAGTAAATAGAATACCTCCAAAAGGTTTAGTTCACTAATTCAACTCATAAAGTAAAACTCATATATTTTATCTATTAATTTCATAGTGATCCATTCAAAACATGTTTCTATACATCTTGAAGGCTAATATATATATAAAAAAAGATACTAGCCTTGAATTGTGAATTTACTAAATGTGTATCCACATACTGTACTGTATATGTACAGTACATGCACGTGGTCTGGGCTCCTTTTGCTTGAGTTACTGTATTGATGCGGTGTGGCATGGAGGGGGTCAGCCTGTGGGTCAGCTGACTCTCCTCTTTCCCCTCAGACTTTGGTTTCTGACTGCGGCTGCAGTCACCTTGTGAATCTCCTCAAACTCTCAAATGGTTTTTGCTTTACAGCCTGTTTTGAGGCTGCAGTTATCACAGTTGCTTGTGCCCCTTTTTCGACCACACACTTTCCTTCCACTAAACCTTTTGTAACATGCTGTGGAAAAAGAATTCTCTGAAATTCTTTAGCAATGACAGTTTGTGAGCTGTGGTCACTGAGGATGAAGAATGACCACAGCTGTTGGAAAATCATCAGATCAGAAGATTTCTCTTTGATTATGTAGACTAAGGTTCTCAGTTTATGATCAACTGAATTTATGGTTTTCATTAGCTGTCAGCCATAATCAGCAAAATGAACACAAAGACTTTACACTGTCTATTGACACTGGCTATAAAAATAACTAATGAAATCTAATATTGATTATCTAGTGTTGGGTGTTTTATTATTGACATATTCTAGCACATTAAATGTTTCCCCCAGTCGTTTCCATAAATGGTCGACTTTCATTCAGATGAACGCTTTTAGAAACATTCATCTGAAGTCTTTCTCTCCACACCTGTGAGCTTCTACCGCCATCTGTTGGTTGTCATGACTCACAGCAAGTGTTTTCATGTTGCTGATATGCTCTCCACCCTAACTACACCGATGTAACATTCAAACTAAATTCTGTTTTTAAATCCTGTTTAACTAAACGCACTGTGATCTACAGTTGTCCTTTCAGGGATGATTTTCTGATTAAGGAACAGCAAACTTCACAGATTTGGGTTTGCATTAAAGTTTGGGTCTGCAACCTGCAATGGCTCCTAAGACCTTCCAGAATGGCTCTTGATAATGTACGAGTGCAGGTTCTGGTCATAAAATCAGAATATCATGAAAAAGTTGAAATGTCAGCAATTCTAGTCAAAGAGTGAAACTTGTATTTTATATTAATTTGTTACACACAGACTGATATATCTCAAAAATGTATTTTTTTCTTGATGGTTAAAATTGACAACTAATGAAAACCACAAATTCTTCATCTCATGAAATTAGAATATTACTTAAGACCAATACAAAAAAAAGAAGAGATTTTTAGAAATGTTGGCCACCTGAAAACTATGAGCATGTGCAGTTGGGGATCCTTTTGCCCAGATATCACTGCAGTAATGCGGTGTGACATGGAGTCCATCAGTCTGTGGCACTGCTCAGGTTCCTCTGAGAGGCCAGGTTGCTATGACAGTGACCTTCTGCTCTTCTGAATTGTTGGGTCTGATGTATCACATCATCTTCCTCTTCACAATATGCCAGAGATTTTCTATGGCGTTAAGGTCAGGTGAGTTTGCTGGCCAGTTAAGAACAGGGACGCCATGGTCCTTAAACCAGGTCCTGGTAGCTTTGGCTCTGTGTGCAGGAGCTAACTCCTGTTGGAAAATGAAATCTGTATCTCAATAAGGTTGGTCAGCAGCAGGAAGCCTGAAGTGCTCTAAAACTTCCTGGTAGGAGGCTACATTGACCTTTAACCTCAGGAAACACAGTGGACAGACACCAGTAGATGGCATGGCAACCCAAACCATCGCTGACTGTGGAAACTTTGACTGGACCTCAAGCAACGTGGATTCTGTGTCTCTCCTCTCTTCCTCCAGACTCTGGCGCCTTGATTTCCAAAGGAAATGAAGAATTCACTTTCATCAGAGAACAGAACTTTGGACCACTCAGCAGCAGTCCAGTCCTTTTTGTCTTTAGCCCAGCTGAGACGCTTCTGATGCTGGTTCTTGTTCAAGAGTGGCTTGACAAAGGGAATGTGACAGCTGAAACCCAGGTCCTGGTATGTCTGTGTGTGGTGGTTCTTGAAGCTCTGACTCCAGCTGCAGTCCGCTCTCTGTGAATCTTCCCCATATTTTTCAACGGGTTTTGTTTCACGATCCCCTCCAGGGTGCAGTTATCCTGATTGTTTGTCCAATTTTTTCTACCACATCTTTTCCTTCCTTTCATCTCTTTATGAATGTGTATGGACACAGAGCTCCGTGCACAGCCAGATTCTTTAGCAATGACCTTTGTGTCTTACCCTCTTGTGCAAGGTGTCAAAGGTCATCTTTTGGACAACTGTCAAGTCAGCAGTCATTCTCATGATTGTGTAGCCTACAGAACTGGATGGAGACCATTTAAAAGCCTTTGCATGTGTTTTGAGCTAATTATCTGATTAGTGCGTAGCACCAAGGGTCTTCAATACTGAACTTTTTCACAATATTCAAATTTTCTGAGATACTGAATTTGGATTTTCATTAGTTGCAACAATCAACACTAAAAGAAATAAACATTTGAAATATATTCATCTGTATGTAATGAATGAATATAATATACAAATTTCACTTTTTGAATGGGATTACTGATTTAAATAAACCTTTTCATAATATTTAATTTATGACCAGCATCTGTAAGTGCAGGTTTCAGAGTTTCATTGAATTACTGCACTGAATTTCACTGACAGAGTGACTCAAAAAGTACCAAAAATATGCTTTGGATATATTTTCTTGAATTAGAAACTATGTGGAGTTTTTGTTTTCATTTGAAACAAACCTTATAGTGTGTATCCATCCTATTTTACCAAAAGTTCCGTTGCTTTTGTATTTTAAAATGCAAGAGAAATAAAATGGGGTTTCTTTAAAAATGTCCTACAGTGAATATCTACACAAAAAATAGATCTAATCTATCTGTAGTTAAAGCTAAATGTGGAAGAGACTCCATAACAGTAATATGATTACTGACAGAATTTGGGCACTAGAGAGAACGCCAGAATCATACTTCATTAAAAAAAATATACTTAAGTTTTCAGTTTACAAAATGAAAATTAAGTATAGATGGTGAAACACACACATGCACGCACCCTCATTTGTACCATTTTAATGCCTGTACCAACATAATTATTTTGGGTATTATAAATAGTTACATGGAAAAAAGCAGACAAACATGTCCAGGTGTTCAGCTTCAGTGGGGTTTTGTACTGTTGAGTGAAACGGCAGAATGGAGAGGTGTGCAGTACTGCAGCGGAACATCCAGACCCACGACAGGCCCCACCACGCTCAGCCATGACAGGACATAGTTCACTGGTCTGTTGGCATGGAAACAGACAAGTCAATGGGTTAAAATGGTTTCAAACTGATGAAACCACATTATTATAAAGGAAACAGAAAGCTTTTATTCTTTAATCCTTACTTGGCCTCATATTGAAATATTTCCCATCATAAGTCCCCAAAATAAATGTTCCTAAAACCGCTCTGAAAATCAGGGCCTTGTACAGGTCTGAAAACTCCCACTACACTTCATTAGTGTTACATTTACTCACTTAGCAAAGGTTTTAGGACTTTTGTTCTAACAGCAACATATTTCATCCTTTCTGAAGTTCCTGCAGGTCCCCTTCAATATGCTGCAGTCCATCAAGAAAGCTCAAGCAACACTCTGACACCACATGCACTTAAACATATGCAACTTTATGATCTGATTCAACACAGGATTTATTAGAAACACATCTTGCATCACGTTTTCTGTTTTATTATTGAAAAGTTTAAGAAAGTTTGATGCAAACCAGGATTTTGTCTCAGCTGAGCAGGAAGTGAGGAGTTTGGTAAAGTGGACAAGAAAAGCAGGGCATCATCAGCGAAACGTCATCATCTTAGTCGTTCTTAAGCAGTGAGCCTTTCTTGGATTGAGAACTAGAAAGTAGGTCATGACCCTACCTGCCTTGATCTGAAGCAGCCTGCAGCACAGGTCCCATGAACTCCTCTGTTCTACATGGGTGAAAGAAAAAGAACGGCTGGCCCAGCAAGGGGTGCTCCTGTCACACACACCAAGAATGAGATTTCAGCACAGATTCACAGAGACCCCTGGGCACCAAGAGGACGTTGGGAGTTCCTACCTGCTGACTTATCGCATTGAGAGGGCTGTTCTGAAGACACAGCCTGTAGTTTGGGTGGATGGTGCTCCACATCTCCTCTAATGCCAGGCTCCTTCCCTCTGAGACAAGAACGACAAAAACACACAGAGCACTAAAT
Organism: Gambusia affinis; assembly: GCF_019740435.1. Classification (NCBI taxonomy): domain Eukaryota; kingdom Metazoa; phylum Chordata; class Actinopteri; order Cyprinodontiformes; family Poeciliidae; genus Gambusia; species Gambusia affinis. The sequence continues at coordinate 618,287 of NC_057879.1, forward strand.
TACACCCAAGGTCAAATGTAAATCCTCTGCAACACACATTATTTGCCATTCTCTGTTCACAAATAACTGCACCTCAGTAGGCCAGGAAGTCAAACCCCTGAAGTGGCTCGTCTGTCTCTGCTCTGATGCAGGACGGCGATGAGCCTGTGTACAGACAGGAGCTGGACTGTGCTGCTTTCTGCCAGACAAGCAGTCAGACAGAAACATTGTGCAGGTTTACTTTTAGCTGGTTGGCTCCACAGACTAACTCTCCTGCCAGCTAGCTGCTGGAGTCATGAAAGATTCAGTCAGCAGAGGTACAGTTGTGAAGAGTGAAGTGGTTGATGATGCTCAAGAGAAAATCTAGAGCTCAGGCTAGCTGGTCAGCTAAAACCAGCTAAATCACAAGCCTTGGATAACAATCCAGTTACTGTAATGATTCAAGAAACTTTTCAAGACCCACAGAGCGTCTGCTAGCTTCCATCTCCATTTCTATGGCAACCCTGTTGTCTCTGACAGAACCCGACTATTGATCTTCCTATGAAATAGCTTATGTACACATAAACTGCATCATGTGTAAATTCTTTGATCTGCCAATTGCCTGAAAATAATAAAGAATATATATTGCAGATAAAATAACAGAGCTACTCAAAAAGCTACTTTTTCATTGTTTCTTTCCCTGTTTTTAAGTTGCTTTCAGAAGAAGTTGTGAGTGACCTCTAGCTGCAGTCTGACCGGTTCTGAGAGCTGCTCTCTGGGTTTCTTATGACAGAATGGAGATCTGCTTGTGCCATTTTCAGTTTCTTTACATCCCATTTACATCCCAAAACAGCAAGTTCAAAAATAATCTAATATGCTACATTCAAAGAAAGGCCTGAAAACTAAAATCATTACTGCCATCAGTTCCTATGTCTTCATCATGTACAGCAGATGACTTTCCTCTGGCTGCTCCAGTCAGCACAGACCGACGTGCTTCTGTGGGGAGCCTGATCTGATCCAGGACGGTGATGATTTGATTCAGCTGGTGTTCACATCAAACTGATGCTTTGATAGTGAATGAAGTTATTAATACTCTTCTTGACAAATGACAAAAAATTATGTTTGACTTTCCTTCAGAGGATAGGGAGGGGGCACACTTATAGAACATTTAATTGTATGAAAACTCTAAAGCATTAATCAAAAAATGATTTTGCTTCCTAAAAATGTCAATTTAATGCTAAAAAGCAGAGATGCTGCTTTCTGTGTGACTAACCCAAAGTGAACGCTCTGAAATACAGGACAGGAGCTCCGTAGCTGCAGGAGAACAGGATGTGATACTCGTACTGCAGCACCAGGCTGCTGCCGTTAGTCACTGTGTAGCTACCATCATCATCTTCTTCAGCTGTGAGGAAGACAGAACCAGTGGAGGCCGCTGGGTCCTGCTGTGAAAGAGCAGACACAGTGGAGCTCAGTATGTCTGACTCTGTGATCTTTATATGCTTCAAAGTAAAACAAGTATTTACTTCTTCCTTTTCATGTCCAGTAGAGTCACACAGGGTCTGTGGCTGTGGGTGGAAATTAAACCCCTCCTGGTCATGAAGTGGACCCCAGTCACTAGGAACTGACCTTAGTGCAGTCTTTCTGAGGTAGCCCTCTTCGGAGCCCTGCAGTTGTATTAAGAAAATACAATAATACCGTTTATCTCTCCAGCTGTGTGCGCAGCGACAGAGGAAGCACACACCTCCTCACCTGAACGGCTTCCCAGCTCCAGCCATCCCCCAACTGGTCAGAGCGCTGAAGGAGCAGCTGGCAGCACTGACGGAACTGCTCCTCATCCAGGACACTGCAGCTCATCTCTGAGAGGACGAGACATGGAGAGAATGAGGGACCACACACACACACACACACACACACACACAGAAAACCACATTCAGGCTAAGATATAGTTTTTGGATCGACAGTCCTGGCTAAACGGATTAAACAAAGCTGCAGTTGCATGTTGTAAAAATATGTCGAAAAGTTCTGGTTTAAGCGTTTGGACCATCCTCTCTACTAATAAGCTAGATTCCAACATATTGTTATACTTCTACAAAACGAGTACATACCTGGGAACCCATGGAGTCGGTACTTTGTTGAGAAGCAGTGTGTCGGAGATTTACCGCTGCTCCGGCTCCAGCCAGACTCCTTTAGAGGCCTCGACAGAACTTCACAGAGGAACAAGCAGCTTATTGCTACAGCTAACTCTGACTGCGCTGAAGAACATTATAGAGTCGGGCTTAAAAGGAAGAGAAATAGCTACATTTTCAAGCAGGAATTTTGTTTTAGACAGAGAGAGAGAGAGCGAGATCTTCGACTTCTTCTTCCTATTGTGGTAGATCGCAAACAACTTTCAGGTGTATACCGCCACCTACTGTACACGAGTGTGTAGAATCACTACTTTACAGCTATTAAATTCTATTTGTAACTGTGTATTATGAAGAAAATAAATATTGCTTTCCTTAATCTATAAATATCCTCGAAGTTTCCTTCATTTTCCAATAGTTCTTTAAGATCCTATTCCTGTCCTTACAATTTTTCTCAATAGTAAGGGTATGTAAAAGTAAACATGTAATATTTTCATCTTTTGAGAAACAAAATTTCAAGTTTGCATTAGTGTGTAAGACATAATCATCAAAATAAAAAGACAAAAAATGCCTCATGTAATGGATGCAACTTTCACTATTCAAACTGAATACATTAACTTTGCATATTTACAGGTTTTGAGATGCAGTTGTATTTATTCAACAACAGTTGACAAGCAGCAGAGATAGATTAAGAAGTTTTTATGTGGCAGGACAAAGGATTAGCATGAGGTATAGGTCAGGTGGCAATGCTGGACGCCCTCGTGAAGTAAAATAGCTCTGTATTAAACCATCTCTTTTATTGATCATAACCCTGACCATACAGCTTCTGACCATACAGCCAAACAGAGATTTAAAGAGAATCGGCAAAAGCAAATGAAGTAGATTAGCAGGCCTTGGTTAGAACTGATGGTGTAATCCATGTTACTGTGGAATATCCCACCTGCTAATTAAGCCATTAGCATGTTAGAACAGTCATGAATGTTGGGACAATGGTGGTGATAGTGGTCGGAGTTTGTCCCAAAATTGTTTAGTTACTGGTTTGACCCCTGCTCCACCACCTCTGTCGTGTCCTTGGGCAACATTGCAGTAACGTGACACTTCACCTACAAGAAGTGGTCAGAGGGCCCGGTGGCACAGGTGCTTGACAGCCTCATCTCTGGAAGCTGTGGCTCCTATCCATCATGACTGAATGTGGTGTGAAGCGCTTTACAGGCCTCTGGACTTGATAAGGTGCTGTGCAAGTCATTTACCATTTTACAGCAACAACCTTCAGTCAGAAGCCTTTTTAAATAAGGCTGCTACTAGAGATCATTTTTGCCGACGCAATCATCAATCGCAATTACTCTTTGAAAAGACTTATTACATGAGTTACAACCAATTTCCCCCTCTGGCATGAATACAGCATGAATCAAATTCTGAACCCACCTCTCATTCCTCTGTAATCAAAGTGACAACACTCAAATAGCTCTCGCCTGTTTTTTAATGGAAACTCTCGGATTTCATACAGATGTTGCAAGTTAGCATCACTGGTGGGAAGCAGGGTACACAGAGAATTTTCTGTCTGAAGTCGCTTTCTTAGTGTTACTCAACTGAAGAAGACCACATCATTCTATATTTAGAGTGAAGAGTGAAGTAAGACATAGAGCTTCTATGTCTTACTTCATTCACAGGTTTTGGTAAGAAAAATACTCTGTGGGAAGTAGTTATAAAATCTTCACACATTCGAATGATGCTTAGTCACTTAAGTCAAGCAGAGATGGACATATGCAAATACCTCTGGTGGAATTGTAGGACAGCACAATATGTCATTGTTTGTACATGGAACTGGAACATAAAGGAGTTTTTGGTGTACATACTGTTTAGGGAAAAAATTAATTGGTACAATTAACAACTGCTTCTCCGGGCACCAATACAACCATTAATACTGATATCTGCTGTTTCCAGTTTGATGTTTCAGACTGAAGGCCATTTCTAAGTGTGGAACACTGACAGATAGCTAAACTGGCCAAACGGATTGGGAATAAAGGGCTGCACTTTGTTGGAATGTCAGTCACACTAATGTATGATGGGCTGAAGTGTGCTGAACACTTCTGACCGAGTGGATCCATTCTCTACCTCACTGCATCATTGCTTTTGGTTGTGGTCCTATACTGAGATGTCTGTCAGGCTTTCTGAGAGAAACAGAAAATGACAGAGTCTTTATCACTACATCTGTCCATGTTTGGTTTTGTTCACCTTCTTCAATATTTTGGAGTATTCTCTTAATACCTCTTGTTTGTCTGATATGAACTCTTAGACCACTTCTTCAGTTCTTTATTCTTAAAACTAAAATTATTTTCTTTTTCTTCAGCCTTTAAAACCGGCTAGAAACGACCTTACAAGTTTGGAGTCATAGGAGAGATTATCCACAGTCCACATGAATGGTTCACATAATCTAAACATGGGAAACCTTTTGTGTTTCTCTTGCTTGTTTAATGCTATACAGCCATTTAATAACCCTTGCATTTCGCTCCACAGCTGAGATGCCATAGGGGACGCGCTCACCGGCCTCCTCCTCCTCATCCCCCTCATCCTCTTCTGATATTCCGTCATTGGAAGATCGCCTTGACTGGTCACAATCAGAGGAGATCATAGAAGCTGATCGAAAGTTCAGGCTGACAATGTCTGAGTTGGCCCGTGCAAAGTTCTCGGGACCCACTGCCTCCAACTCCTCAGGGTCAAGGCCGCAATAATTAAAAAAGCGTTCCACATCCGCTCCGGCCCGGGCATACCGATCCGACAGGTCCGACTTGGATCTGTGCAGCGATGAACGACGAGTCACGTTCGAACCCTGCTCCAGATCAATGTTCAACTCAGCTGATGCACTAGCAGGGTCTCCAAAGTCACAGTGCAACGACTGTGGAGTTGTGTTGTCGCAGGGCGTAGGGGACATTGGTGGACGCGCACGTGGCAGTGACAAGGATAGTGCAGGAGGGAGAGAGGTGGGCTTTGGTTTGGGAGGGAGGGGTGGAGCTGAAGAGCTGCTAGACTGAGTGGTGCGCAGCGGTTTACCGTTGCACAGTCGCAGGAGGTCAGATGATGAGTGGGAGGTCAGGAGAGGTGGCAGTGGGGAATGAGAACGCTGGACAACTCCTCCTTCACATTCACATCCTCTTTCATCTTGGACTCGTCTGCTAAGGTTCAGGTTTCCTGCTTGTTGTGGAGTGCGATGCCCCCCGCTGGCCACTGGGGGGACCTTTAAGGAGTGAGAGAAGGATCTGAGAGAATGTGAGGTGCTTGGACTGGGAGCTGAGTCTGAAGGTTGCTCATTAAGGGTCATGGTAGATCTGTATGTTAGTGGCATCCTAGAAGGAGAAACAGAAACAGAGTATTAGAAACACAAGTGACCACAGAGGACCTATATGTGAGCATAATGTTATAATAGTAATCACTCTATTATTGAATTTGCTACTGGCTGTGCCTTTACTTGAAGGCACAGCTGTGTTATTCTGGGACATAGTTTTAGGAACTTCTAGTATGTTAAACACATCACGTTTGGCTCCAACAATACCTGATTTAAATTTTCCAAAGAGATATATTGTTTTATTAATTACATAGATATTAACACATCAAGTATTTACAGTTTTTTTTTAAACATACATGAGTTCAGAGCACTGGCAACCGTGCACAAGGTTAAGATTCTATCTCAAAGAGCAAATATTAAATTAACAATATTTATTTTGGAAAAAAACATTGTAATTCAAATCTCTGAATAGTCTCTGTTGCTGGTAAAAAGAGTCATATTCTGCAATAACGAAAGTCACTGAAACTAGTGTGAAGTGCTTTGTGGTCCTCTGGTTTTGATAAAATGCTATAGGAGTACATATTTACAATTTCCACCTTCAGTTGAAATAAAAGAACTGTTCTTCTTATTAGGACAACTAGATATAATAACTGACACTCATTTGAATCACTAAAAAAGCAGGATATTTAAAGATCTTCCTAAATTTTCACAGCATCTAAAACTACTTTTTTTCCCAGAAATTCTGCTCATCAAATGCTGCAACAGTCTTCATTTTTAGCCTGTAGGCATAGTTGTTTGTACAGGTCAAAAATCCTGCTTTGACGTTCCGTTGTTTAGAAAATATTACTAAACCACCCCTTAATATGTCTCTGGGCAAATTGTCCTGGTTCTGGAAATGTATTTATGCATAACAATAGCTGTGTTAATGAAAATGTCGTAAAACCTGTGCACGTTTTGTAATTTAAGGTAACTATTCATGATTTCCTTTTGTATCATTTCCTAATTTTTAGCCATCAGCTGTCTTTCAAAGTTCATTTTTTAGACATAAAATTCTTTGGCAATTTCATTTCCATTCATTTGGTTCTTAATGTTTTGATTTCCATCGTATAAGATTCCATGTACTGTAAATACATAAAATTCCAGATATATACAGTGCCCAATGAAATGTATTCACACCCTTGGACTTTTTCTATTTTTTATTACGTTTACAAATCAACCATGAACAAAGGCTATTATGACAAAATAAGTTCCAAAAAGTAGTAACTTTTTAAGGTAGCTAGAAGGTTAGTACAAAATAATGGTAATAAAAATATGTAGCATAAATAAGTGATTTTTATTCTTGACAATAACAGTCTTCTATTTGCACATAATATGAAAAAACTACAGACATTTTAATAGTAAAGACTGTTACTTAAAGGTTTGAAAAAACTTGAACAGTTCATAAGTAATTGTTTTTTATAAAAAGGACTGATGTTAAAAACAGCTTTCTCAGGTGGTGCACAAAATAAAAAGACCTTAGAATAACTTGGTTTCCTCCAGATATCTACATAGTTTCTCCTATTAGAATTTCACAATCACATTTCCATCTTCTAATAATCAAATTCAGAATCATTTTATATCAGGCAAGAGTTTTTGCTGAGGTGTAAAAATTTGTCTTTCAGCTTTTTGTTAGTGTTGTGTTCAAATCTTAGCTTTAAAATCAGAGATGGAATTAGAAGAACTCAGTGTATTAGGCACTAGAAATACTCTAGACAATATGCAACCATCAGCAGTGACTCACCCCAACGGTGTCCAGCTTCGGGCCATTCTGACTGATGACCTCATAAGAACAGCACTTTTAGCTCCACCTGACAGTCCTTCAGAACCTGCTGCTGAGGATGATGATGAGTTCAGCAGATTTTTTAAGATCTCCAGATTTAAATTCTCCCGTTTGCCGCTGCCACAGCTGGACGCACATGTGTCTGACTTTGCGTTGTTATTGGACGCTTTGAAAGGGATCCCGGCTCCGTTCCCTCCTCCACCAATCCCAGGGCTTTTCTTTGACAGGATGGAAGGGTCAACGGTGGGCTTGGCCAGGACAGGCGGTTTGACTGGTTCTTGCTTGGCGTTGATGACCTCCTGACTCTTGACATACTTTGCTTTGTCTGCTTCTAGTCTCTCAACTGCACTCAGGCGGTTTGGGTTTGGTTCCGCCTGACAACACATTAAAAATGAATTACTCTATGTAAATAGTTTCAGGCATGGAAAGATTACTGCATACTTCTACAATAAACCAATCAGATCAATGGAATGTTCTAACCAATCTCAACAATGACCACAAATATGTTTGAGGAAGTCAAAGTGAAGATTTAAAGGGAATTGTAACAACTATCAAGAATGATGATAATAGCATTGCACAAGCAATAGGTTTCTCCTTCACCTTTAGATCAACAGTGAGATGGTTGAACGTTTTGAAAGGTGGATAACTGAGTCTTCCAACAGGAAAATGAATAACATCAAGTATCTGAAATAATCTTGGCCTGACCTGGGCCCTGTTGAAAACGACACGTATAGATGTTGGGTCTGTGCCAGTAGATCAACCTCTTTGAAAGACGTTTACCAACTCCGTCAGAATGAGCGCTCAGAAACTGTGGCAAAGCTCTTACAGAAGTTACAAAAAGTAGTACCCAGCAAGATGGAACTTGCCCAGAGACATTTAACTATATATAAAGGAGTGCATTTCTACTGCAGGTTCCTAAAGGTTTTTTCTCCAAAACTTAACTTTCCAAAGGCTTTTTATTCACCCAAGATGTTTTCTGTGAGTTTTGAATGGGGTCTGAAACCTGGGCAGTAAAATATAACTCCTGACACTGAGAAGGTCATTGTTCTGCAGGAGTGCTATGACGATATGGGGGCACAGATTTTGAGGTGGTGGTGCAGGTTAGAAAAAGGTTGGAAAAAATAGATCTTTAAAAATAAAATCCTTCAACATGTGTAGGGTCACATTGTAACGGATTATTGTTTCCATTTATCATGATTTCTTTGACAAATTAGAATGGTTCAAAGAAATTTTTAAAAGGCCAAAACTAATCTGACCTTTGACCTCAGCTGTAGGAGTCCTCATTAAGACCACAACAATGATATTCTCACCTGCCTTCTGAAGTACTCAGGGCCCTTGTTGAGGATGCGAAGAGGTACAGTGGAACTGAAGGGCGTGGTGGGGCCAGCAGACTTGCTACCTGGCAGGGGAGGAGCCAATGTCTCTGTCGGCATGGCAACAAGGCGATTGGGGTGGCCGGCCGTGGTGGCAATAGGTGCGGGGTGGTTGACAGAGGGTGGGGTCACTAAGGAACCCCCAAAACATGAAGAAACAAGGTGGAGGCAAGAAAAAAAATCTAAAAGCAGGCAAACCCCCTCACCCTGTGCATCGCTTCTGAGAGAAGGCAAGAGTTACTGAAGAGGAGTGGATAAGTGGGAGAACACTATAGTCACATAAACGGATTGAAAGGATGATCTCTGCTCTCTAATCTCTGTTAGCTCTTTGGATTAGACGGCTTCAATCATTTAGGTTGGGCAACAGAACAATGGAAAGGAGGCAAATGAATGCAGTAACAGGAAAGTGAAACTCAAGACGTGCGACAGCGGCGTAGTGTGGATAAGAGATCCCATTCAGCCAGGGAACAGCAGAGGCTGTTAGAAAATCAACAACCTACTGCCTCTCCACTGAGTCCAGCTCTCCCTTCAGCCTGATAAGCATCTGAAAGGGAAAAAAAAAACAGTCAATAGAGTAGTTGGACATCATTTATCTTGCAATAAAGAACTGCAGGATTTCTGCAAGCAAACAAAGTAAATCATCCATTCAGGCCATGACTGAGCTTTGTTGGTACAATTTTTATGATGGTCAAATATTTTCTTTGCTTTTATCTAAATAAATGTGAAAACAGAGAAAACAACTAACAACAAACTGACATCTGTATATGATTTAGTGCCACTAAATGAATATTCCTAGTTCATAACTTCTAAGTAGCAAAAATGAAAAATAATCTTACCCTGGTCCGATCAAAAATAAAGGTTTTTTGCATCTTATAATATCTGCCCATGTGAATGGTTGAGTACAGTTTTTTGCTCCTCCTTTCTTAAAAACATGTTTTACATCTTAAAATGCTTTACCTTGCAAACAATATTTACCAGTTTGGAGGCTTTGCTTTGGCTCTGCTCATTGGTTCTCTTAAACCCTTTGCTTTAATGCTGCCTGTGTATTTAGCCTCTAGGTGCTGCAGGTTGTCAGAGGGAGTCACATCTGTCAGGTAAAAAACAACAGAACTGAGTAAAGCAGAGCGAGCAAAAGTTCCTCATGTCAGCAGAACTTCTTCTGTTTCAAATCAATGAATGACCTTGAAGGTGATGTTGTTGTTCTAAGTGCTTGATGGATAACAGCTCTATGAACCCTTTTCATGCACAGTTGTCACTGTGGTGAACAGCTATTTAAAGCTACTTTCTTGTATGTATGTGGCTAAGGAAGGTAGACTAGTGTCTCAATTCATAAATTGCCATTCGCCACCTACTGGGCAGCCACTGTAAGTTCCCTGAGAATTTCTCCAAATCCACAAGGACAGAAATGTCGAACACCTTATTGTAAAGGTTTGCCAATTGTAAGGCAAACCTTTAGGTATAAAAACATGAGCAACATCAAAGTGATATAATATATAATATAAAAGATATAATATAAAATATAATATAATACATAATATAATAGATAATAATAATATAATAATATAATAGATAATAATATATACATAATATAAAAGAAGAATGAACCGGTCTACATCACTGGCTCTATTTTGAAATTTGGACCCGTAATGTGACTATATTGTTCTTTGGGGAGTGAGTGGGGGTCCAATGTGCTTCAGTGGGAAGGGCAGCCATCTTGCAGTCAGATAATTTGAGGTCCAATTCCAGCTTCCTCCCAAGCCACATCAGAGTGCAACTTGGGAACGCACTCATCCAAAAATTGCCAGCTGACAAGGCCTGAAATTCACAGCGGGATTGTGGGTGTTGCATATTATACAATCAATTCCTGCAAGTCTAGTTTTTATAATTTAATTGAAATAAAACTTTTGTAAAGTGGCTTGAGATAACATTTGTTGTGAATTGATGGTATATAAATACATTGAAATGAATAAATCCATGCGACAGACTGGCGACCTGTCCAGAGTGACTCCGCCTCTCGCCCGGAACGTAGCTGGAGAGGAACCAGCAACCCTCCCGACCCCATTAGGGACAAGGGTGACCAGAAAATGGATGGATGGATGGATGGATGAATAAATCCAGGAAAAGCCCGCACAGAACTAGAACAGAAATGTGTAATAATAGGGATGTTTGTTTCGGACCATGAATGATAACAAAAAACACATCAGCAACACACTTGGGATGCTCACTCCTTCAAAGTAAAACATCCCTCTGCTGTGCCAGTGTGTCTCTTGCTAGCAGGCCAACAGTGGTCGGATTCAACGGCTTTAACAGTAAACTAATCAAAACGTGGACCACTGGTTAGAACATGCATTTAACTTTCTATTTCTATTTTTAATCGACAATTTTGATTGGATTACTCCTCCACAGGAACAAAGGAGCAACTGAAAATGGACTAATCCAGCTCTTGTGAAAAGACATGAAGAGACAGAAGGAGAAAGAAGAGACAGAGGCTGGAGAGCAAGGCGAGGCACCAATGAGGCAACCAAAATAATTCAAAAGGGACCATTGACACATTTTGCATAATTCAACATATTACTATAACCTTTTCCAAATAAACAGTTGCATCATGCTTAATACTTAAAATCAATTAAACATTTACCAATACATTCCAACAGCAACATTACTGGACTAAATACCAAACACTGCATTCCCAAAACATATTTACAATAAGATCGACAAGCAAATGCAGCATCCAGGATGAAGGATAAACTGGAGTAAAAAGTAAGAAAAACAAGTCATTTATACACAGGTCTGCAACAAAAGAATTTTTATCAGACCAATAACCGGGACTCTCAGTAAGAGATGCTGGCACCGTTGAGCTGCTAGAACAATAAAAACACTTTATTGCTGCAGCAATGGCTGGATTAAATTAACAACAGCAGGAGAAACCAGGCCAGGTTACAGAACAACGTTCCAATGTTTTATAGTTTCCTGTCACTTTTGGAAGGAAATGTGGATATTTCTTCCAGTATGCTTCAGAAAGGAATCATTTATTATTCAAATATTTATCAGTGAAAGCCAATACACAATATTTTGATAGTTCTGGGATCCCAAAATAAAGACATTTAATTTATTTGGGCAAAAATGAGTCTGACATTCATGTTTCTTGACAGAATCTTCACTTTACTCAGTTTAGAATAGAAATATCTTATATTGTTTCACAGTGTGGAAAATCCAGTGCGACAGTAACAAAGTGACAGAATGTAGAGTCATATAGAAAAAGAGTGTTGAACATTTTTTGATATTTGGTCTGTGAATTGTTGCTTTATTTGATGAAGTTTTTAGTAACAATTCCACAGTGAGTGAGTTCTGTATTCAAAGATAAAGGCAATCCAAGCAAATAGTGTGTGACTTTTTTTGGTGGTGACTTTTATTGTTTTGGCCAGGTAGTGCAATGGGTTACATTTGTTGAGGAGACACAGAATTCTCCCAACAGCTTCATCGCTATGTGCTCCAAAATGATGCCAACACTCTCCTTTATTTTTAGTGTCAACAAAACTGACGTGCTTAATACCATTAATCTCATTGGAGAAGCCATCTGGAAGCCCCTCCCCCGCTGTGATGTGCACTACACTGTCTTCACATGGTCCTTCTTCATTGTATTTAATAAAAAGCAGGTAACTGATTTTGGGTAACAATCGGTCACTCATAATTTTACCATCAGTTAGTTTAATGTACCTTTTAAATACAAATGACATAATTTGCAGTTTGGGATGTTTTGTGATCAGCAGAAATTACTGACCCACATTTGAAGCAATAATACCACTCAAATTAAATGACTAAAGAGTCGAGACTTGTGAGATTGTGAAAAACAAGATCATCATTCAATTGAATTGAGTTTATTTATTCCAATAAGATAGAAACAGGAATGCCTTTCCCAAGTGGGGACATAAGCAGTAATTCTGCTCTCAACACAAAACCTTGGAGGGGACTGTCAGGCCGTCGATTGTGACCTTAAAGTTAATCATATTATGCAGCAGAATAATAATAGGAAGCACAGCAACCACTCAAGGGTTCAATCAAAACTCTATATTAAGGTATTAGAGTGGCCTGGTCAAAGTTCAGCTTTAGATGAAATTGACCTAAAACATGATGTACATGCAGGAAAATCAGCCAGTACAGCTGGATTAAACATTTCTACAAAAGAGAAAAATGCATAAAAATTGATGTGAAAGACCGTCTGCCAGTTACTGCAAACATTTGACAGCAATTGCTACCATCACAGCTTGAACAATCAGTTATATTCAGTGGACAGTAGGTTTTTTTAGTTTCACATCTGGCCTACCACTTGTTATGAAGCCAGAAGAAGAAAGGCCGATTATTTAACAACTTCAGATGAGGACAGTAACAATAAGCATTAAATCAATGAATTGCATAATAAATTGATACAAACTCAATCATTTCCATTTGCATAATTTATTGTCTTTTTCTTTTCTCTCTACCAATAACTGGATGACAAAAGTCTTCAGTCTGGTGCTTTGGTCTCAGCTAACCCTTTATTTGAAGAAAAAGTTTGTTTACAGAAACTTCAAGAGTATTTTATTTGTCGATTCTGTTGGTTTTTATTTAAAATATCGTCCAGTCCCAGTGTTAAATGTTCATTAAATTTGAAAGTTTCCTGAGAATGTGTTCTTGCAATACTATTGCCATCATATAACTTGATAATGTTCTCAAAACAACAACCAATTGACAGCTGACAGAACAGCTGTCAATTGGTTGTGTGTTTGCTTACAATTTCATGGGAATTTTAAGTGAACTTTTGAAATTTTCCAAAAGAGAAAAAAAAGTTAATTCAAGGGAATTTCTAACTACTGCTTTGGAGTGAATCAACCCACACAAAGCTCAGAGCCTACAGCTGTTCTGGAGCAAAAGTAGAGGTTGGAAACTATGGACCACATAGCTCAAAAAGCTGGAGGTTAGATCTTGGAAATGTTCAGTTTTGTTCCTCTAAAAATCCGCTGACACACCAGTCGATGGGAATAGGCCTGTCACAATAACACATTTTTCCTGAATGAAAAATTGCAATAAACCATTTTCATCTAATGTAAAGTTGATGACATAAAAATGCAAGAACACAATCTCAAAGATCAAGATCAGTAGCCAAATTCAACAGCTATCTCATTCAAACTATTGTAAGAATGAAAACTGGAGTAATGAAAATGTATAATGTTTGAATTTTTTTCTGAAAGTTGATGTGTAATTGTGAAAGGTCCCCAGATGGGGGAAGAAAAAAAAACAGTTGGTGGATGGCTTGTTGAGGAGCTTACTTTTTTTTTTTAGATTACAAAGTATTAATTTTCAATCTAAAACTAATAGTATAGTATATGAATACTATACTATTAGTATCAGAACCCATCCAATCACTGAACAGATGCTTAGAACAGATAAATGTGTGGATGTGCCAAAACTTCCTCCAGCTGAACAAAAACAAAACTGAAGTTATTATATTTGGACCTAAAGAGGAACGATCTAGAGTCAGTGCACAGCTTCAGTTATTACAACTAAAAACCAGCGATCAGCCCGAAACCTGGGAGTAGTGATGGACTCTGACCTGAACCTTCAGAGCCACATAAAGACAGTTACAAAGACGGCCTTCTATCACCTGAAGAACATTTCCAGGATTAAAGGACTAATGTCTCAGCCAGATCTAGAGAAACTCATCCATGCGTTTCTCTTCAGTCGTATTGATTATTGTAACAGCGTCTTCACAGGTCTGTCCAACAAATCAATCAAACAGCTACAGCTGATTCAGAATGCTGCTGCTCGTGTTCTCACTAAAACCAGGAAGATAGAGCACATAACACCAGTTTTAAAGTCCCTCCACTGGCTCCCTGTAGCTCAAAGAATAGACTTTAAAATCCTGTTGTTAGTTTATAAATCACTAAATGGTTTAGCACCACAATACATTAAAGATCTGCTGCTGTTGTATCAACCTTCCAGAACTCTCAGGTTCTGGTTCTGGTTCTGCTCTGCGTCCCCAGAACCAGAACCAAATGAGGAGAAGCGGCATTTAGCATCTATGCACCAAAAATTTGGAACAAACTTCCAGAAAACTGTAAAACAGCTGAAACACTGACTTCCTTTAAATCTCAACTAAAAACCCACTTGTTTAGAGTTTTATTTGAAACGTAATCAATTGCAAATTTATTGACGGAATCTGACTTGATATTGTTTTTATTGTTGATTCTATGTTGCATTGTATTTTTTATATGTTTGATTTGCCTTGCTGCTGAAATGTGCTATACAAATAAAGTTTGATTTGATTTGATTTGTAGTTTTGGTCATTTTTCACTTTTCTTTCAGTCATGGTTACTGGTTGTGTGATATTTGTTTTGCTCTTTTGAAGAATAATGTCAACAGAAAGAATGTAAACAATCCTAATTAAAAGTTTACATAAAGTGGAAGTTTTGACCTATAAAGAGATGCACAAGTTGATACAAATGGGTTTAAATGGAAACTATTCTAACCTATGATCCGTTTGCTTATAACTAGGAGCTGTGAGGGAAAAAAAATCTATTGTATGAAACTTAGTAGTTCAGAATGTGCAAATATCCACTAGTGTTCTGTTCAGAACTGGCAGTAAAGAACATTTTTTTTCTCCCCCCCCCACCAGGGGGTCCTTTTTGTGGGCTCTAGTGTCCCTTTTTTCACAGTGGCCTGGCAGGAGAGGGGGAGGGAGAGGGGGGAAGACATGCGGCAAATGTCGTCGGGTCCGGGAATCGAACCCGCGACGGCCGCGTCGAGGGCTGGGGGCCTCCAGGCGTGGGGCGCGCTAACCTCTACGCCACCGGAGCACGCCCCGGTAAAGAACATTATTATCTTTTTTTTTTTTTGTAATTCAGATTTTTATTGATTTTCTGAATATTATCTCACACAAAACACAAATACAAAACAAAAAAGGCTGGTGCACCACCCCCACCCCCCTGAACATTGTTATCTTAAATATATTTACTTATTTATTCTCCTGTTTGTTGATTTCATGGGCTCTTCATTATTTGTTGCTCACATGGGGGTGGTGGTGTTTGTGGGCGGGGGCCGCTGAACACAGAAATAAAGCAATGCAACCGTTTAAAGATACACAATAAAATACCCTGTATGGTTGAGTCATCAGACCAAAGCCGTTGCTATGCCAATGCCACAAAGCAGCCTGCTTACAGTGTACCAAGAAATATAGAGAAAAGCCTAAAATCTCTGGAAGAAAGTAATTTTGAGTAATGAGACCAGATTTGAGCTGCATAAATGCAACCATCCTAACTACATCAAAACAGAGGGGAACGTTATAACACTGAGAAAATGTTTCATCAGAGGTTCTACAGAGGACAATCATGAAAATATTCAAAAACAGAAGGCCTAGCCAAACTAAAACACCGGTCTCTTTGTCAGGAACCATTGATACAGGTGATTGTTGAGGCCTGTCTAATGGAGCTTCTCACTGAGCAGATCAGGCTGACTTGTGTTAAATGTTCTAGACTAGAGAAATCAAAGAACATGATCATCATAGGTATCTGCTTTGTCCAAATGACAGTGGACTTGTTGATGCAGTCCTATGATGCCATTTAAACTTCAACTAAACAACAATAAATAAGTTGCAAGGATTCCTGACATGTTATTGTTTGAATACTCAGGTGGCCCAACAGGAATCTCTTCAGGACATTGGGAAAAGGCTAGATATCTTCTACAACCTTCTCTTAGGTCAGATTAAGGTTGAAGAGATGCTGCAGAATCCCACAGAGCTTCACTGTAAAAGCCTTCAGGGCTTGGAAACCGACATCATCTGGAACTGGTGAAGTTTAGTCTCTCCCACTGCCTCCTCGTATGACTTCTAAAGACAGATAGGTGGGAGGCACAGGCAAAGGGAGCAGCAGCATCTCCTGATTTGGTTGAAGACAAACATTTAGAACCACAATGCTCTATGGCTGAGGTGGAAGACAGGACATTTGAGGTGTGACAGGAAAGCTGTTGCTCAAGCTGTCTATTGGGACATCTGCTTGACTGAGAAAAGGATGATGCTGAAGTTGTCCATGAACTGAACCTATAGAAGAATGTGTTCATTTCATTTGCTGTGTCCAGAGTTCCATCTATATGTTCCTCCTTCTGCTTGAAGTCTTTAATTGTCTTTATCCCAGACATTTCTGTTAACATTAAGAATCAGAATGCCTTTATTGTCATTGTACGGGATTTGCTCTCTAGCTTAGTATGTCTTCTAGCTGTCTATAAACTTAATTATAAGTTGCTATATAGTCTCCCACCAGTTTGCCTACAGAGCCAACAGATCCCCAGAGGACACTGTGACCACAGCCCTCCATGCTGCTCTGTCACATCTGGAGCAGCAGGGGAGCTATGTGTGGATGCTCTTTGTAGACTACAGCTCTGCTTTTAATACCATCCTCCCTCACAGACTGGTGGACAAATTGGGAGACCTGGGTCTTCCTCACTCCACCTGCATGTGGATTATGAGCTTCCTGACCAACCGACAGCAGAGAGTTAGGGTGGGCAAACATACATTCACTGCCCTCAGCCTTAGTACTGGCTCTCCACAGGGCTGTGTGCTGAGCCCCCTACTCTATTGTCTGTACACATACGACTGCACCTCTGCCCACCACAGCAACACCATCATCAAGTTTGCTGATGACACCACAGTGGTGGGGTTCATCTCAGGAGGCGACGATTCCGCCTACAGGGGTGAGGTGGAGCGGCTGTCAGTGTGGTTCAGGAGAACAATCTGCTCCTCAAAGACAAAAGACAAAAGAACTCATAATAGACTACAGGAGAAAAAAAACAGATAATACACCACTAACCATTGGGGGAAAATGTGTGGAGAGGGTAGCTGACTTCCGTTTCCTGGGGGTCCTCATTGAGCAGGGCCTCACATGGAACATGAACACCTTTGAGCTGACAAAAAAGGCCCAGCATAGACTGTACTTCCTGAGGGTTCTGAGGAAGAACAACATCAAGGAGAAACTGCTGGTGTCCTTCTACAAGTGCTCCATAGAGAGCATACTGACTTATTGTATCTACGTATGTTATAACAGCAGCACTGTGGCTCAAAGGAAAGCTCTCCAAAGGGTTGTGAATACAGCCCAAAAAATCATTGGCTGCCCTCTCCCCTCACTGGAGGACTTGCACAGCGACCGCTGTCTAAAGAAAGCACAACATATCACAAAGAACACTTCTCACCCCAGACATTCTCTGTTCTCACTGCTGCCTTCAGGCAGACGATACAGAACAATCAGAACCAGAACCAACCGTCTCAGAGACAGTTTTTACTCTACAGCAATAACAAAACTAAATGCAATCAAAAACAACCATTAATCATCATGAATGAAGTGTGTGTGAGAATGTGGCTATTCTTATTTATTAGGGTTTTTTTTTTATCAGTTATTTGTTATGTATCTCTTACATTGTGTGTAAACTGTGAGACAGTTATTTTTAATCATATGCACTGACTGATGGCACTTTTTAAATTTTGTTGTTCTTGTGACAATGACAATAAAGATTTATCTATCTATCTTAAAGTTTCCTTTTTCTTGTTTAGTAATTTCTTTAGGTCACTGCTGATCCAGAGTTTGCTACTGGAAAAAACATCTAGCTATTCTAGTAGGGATAGCACTTTCTTATACATTTATTCAGTCCCATTCTCCCACATGGCACTGATGTCCTGGCTGACACAGCGCCAAATGGCAGACTGGGGTCTGTAGCCTCAAAACAGTCCTGCAGAAATTCTTCAGCCCCCTTTTGCAGTTTTTATTATTATTATTATTACTATTATTATTATTTGGCCTTTAAATGAAGGGATTATATTTGGAGCAAAGAAAAGCAAGGTTGTCATCTAATTTTTCCAGAGAAGATCTTGCTTTAAAGATTGATAACTCTGACATTTGCATAAACAAATCCAACACTGTTTTCTCTGGCGGAACATCAAATGGTTGAAAAGTCAGAAGTGCAGTAGAGTGAAGCATGAATGAAACCAACAAATATTGCCACAAACACTTTGGAGTGGTGTTAGCAGCAACTGAACTGAAGACATCAAAAGCATGGTTTGCAACAGCTGACAGAGGGATGTAAACAGTTCACAAAATGAAACAAGGGTAAATGATGTGGATAAAAACTTACTGCTAACAGTTCAAATGAAACTTCACAGTAACATGTCATGGATGACACAATCTGTTGTTCACAAGCATTGCTAAATCCACCTCCTTTGTTCCTTCTTCTCCTTTTCAAATCTCTGTCTGCTTGTGTGGTCAGACAGTTCAGCAGAGAGACACAGTTGAGAATAAGATCCTGCAGCCGTGTCTCACTGAAACACATAATACTGCCTGGATCTTAGAGTTCATCCAAATTGTTTGTCAAAAGTCTCCCTTTTCCCTTTAGATGGATGGTTTGAATTTCCCTCTTTACTCTCATCACATCACAACAAATGTTCAAAAGTCAAAAAAGTATCACCAAAAAGCTGCACTACATCCAAAACCAGTGATTAATTGTCCAAAAATGTACTGAAACATAAAAAGAAGTTTTAAAAATGAAGAAATCTAAATAAAAGTAGCAGAGCTACTCCAAATGCTGCTGCCTTGATCAGTTCACTATAACATCCAATCATATGTAATTAAGATAGATTTTTGACTTGCTTAAATTTGGTTTTGAATTCAGGAATGCTGACAATCAAATCCCTGGTCAGACAGCAACTCTGAGGCAAAGTTCATGACCTTTTCCAGTTGGGATAAATGGAGCCAAGAGAGCTGGCAGAAGTCAGGGCAGGAACTGGGAAAGTAACCACCTGGATGCACTCCTGGCTGCTGACACGGCATGGCTGTTTACTGGCACCTAAACTTAACTTGGCCTCCCTCTTAAAATATTCAAAATATTCACAAATTTTTCCTAAAGTATGGCAAGTTTTAATTCAAGAGTAATATTGTTTTCATGATACATCTTTCTAATGCAATTTAAGATTACTGACAGAGACAATTTACACTTCAGATGTAGTTTAAAGACTTGAGAGTTAAAGGTTTATTTAAAGAAACCAATGTGATTTTTAAGAAATACTGATGCCAGCAGAGGGTTTTGTGTAAACCACACAGAAAGCTTTTTATGGTGAATTTAAGGCACTGATATCAGATTATTTATTTTCAGATCTGTCTAAGAATTTTCAAGCTAATGTTTTAAAAACTTTGACATTTGTTACTAATCCAAAAACAACACTGAAAGAAATTGGAGTAAAATATTGTGAGGGTCGAATTTGAAGACCATAAAACAAGAAATGTAATGAAGAACCTAATTTTACTGGGTAAAATTCAAAGGCTTTGATCAACCAAAAGTACAGAAACAGAGGGCAGCTGTGGCTACAATCAGTAGCTTGACATCATCAGCATGTTACTGTGTGTGTGAATGGAAATGACTGATTTCATGTAAATGCATCTGTGCTTAGAATCAAGATTAAAATCAGCTGATTGGAAATTGATTACAGTCAAATGAAATATGGAGAATTGTGGTTAGGAAACCTAAGGAGCAGAATCCTAACCCTACCACACAGACAATATTAGTTTATCATATTCCCAGTGATAACCAGGGAGATGTTTTACATATTTATAATAAAGTTCATGTGTAAGAGAATCAAAATAAATTAATGTTTACTGATCCCATGGAAACGCTGTAATGCCATGATGATATTTCCGTCCAAGGTTATACCAAACTTTACTTTAATTTCTACAATGTGATGGTATGACCATTGTGTTCCTAACTTCCTTTTATTCCTACCACTTATTAGTTAAAGTCTTTATCAAGGATTATTGTTCGACCAATTAATGTGAAAATCCTACAAAAAACTTTTTTCTGATTTTGTATTTTTGTAGCTTGCAGTGAGAATAAAGGATACATTTAGTCAATTCTGTAAAGGTAATCTATTTCTCTTAATTGAAATGTACTGAAAATGTACCAACCATGTTTTTTTGTTTGCTTTTTGCAGCATTGCACTGCTAATGCATGCTTATGCTGGGAGAAACAGCACCCATTTCTAAACTATTATTAACCATTTCAGCTAAACAGGCTGTGTGAAGACACAAAGGAGCTTTCACAATATCAGAGATGAAGAACCATCATTTCCAACCAGAACTACTACACTCAAAACCCCCTGCTGCTACTAACACACACAAACCTCTGAGGAGGAGGTTTGTGTGTGTTTATTTTATACTATAAAAAGATATATATAACAAAAGTCATTAATGCTGTAGAAAAAAACATAAAATAATCATTGGAACATGAAATGTGCTGTGCCGATGTGATGTAGGTGCATATATCAGTGTGTGATTGTGTAGCTCATCCAGTAGTGATGGATCTTCCTCTTCAGTCTGGGCTTAAGCAGTCAGCAGTTAAACATGGAGTTAATAAAATGTTTACTTTATATTGACTCTGAGTTTATGATGTTTAAATTGGGGTGCACCAATCACCGAACTTGCTGAAGATAGCAACAATGTTGCAAAGCTGGCAGACTTGACCTGGTGGCCTGTCAGTCAGCCCTCTCTCACAGCAGAGCAAAAAGGGGCTGTGGCAGATTTTCAGATATTTCTGGAGGCAATATTTGATTATTAGATCAGTTTCTAATGCAAGTATTGGCTGATCTCCCAAAATGAAGGAACCTGGGTTGAATAGGTGCAGCCCTAGGTTCAATGTATCCAGGTGCTTCATGCTTTCTTTCTTATGCATTTGTTTATTTGATGACTTGGTTTCTATTCATCAACTAAAAATGACATCAACACTTAGTCTAGTTTGGAACTTATGAAGCCTGAGTGAGAAATGTGAAGAGCAGAAGAATTCACGGATGCAGCAGGAGCAGATAGGAGCAGCTGACTGTTGTTCCGCTCAGATAGAGCGACCTGGGAGGCTGGAGCAGACGGGTGTGTCAGCAGAGGCACGTTAGCAGCTGACAGCCGCTACACGAAGAGCGCGTGCTCGTGCGCGCGGTGCTGATGCTTCGCTATGCCAAATCCCACCGAGCAGAAAAGAACGGCGCGGCGCGGCACGGAATGTGTTCCTGACTGCACAGCGGGCTTAGAAACCAAGCTGCTGTTCCCAAAGCACACAACCACAACATCAAACACCAACGGTGCCTGGCATAGCTCCCCTCTGCTGCTGCCTGAATGACAATCTGCCGAACAATAGACCTGAGCGGATCGGCCCGAGGAGGGACGGCGAACCCCGCGGGTGGTGATAGAGCCAAACATGCAGATCAGATGGAGCAGAACTGTTTATGTGGCCTACCTCAGCTTCAGAGTCAGAAAACAAAAGATGCTGCAGCAATTTCTCTCCGTCAGATCGGTGCGTTTGTTCGGCCTGACAGCGTCCAGTCCTCCGCCAGCAGCAGTGAGCAGCAGCGGCACTTCCTTCCGCCGAGCCTCTTCACAATCAGCGTCCTTTTCTGCTCCAGATTCTCTTTCCCCTAGAAATCTACTTTCACTCTGTAGACCAGGGTTTCTACTCAAAAAGCCACAGGAAAGATAAAGGCGACACAAAATTTGGTAAAAAATAAAAATAAATACTCCAAAGTAGCCTTCTATTTGAACTCACTCCGCAGTTCTCTTTGTCCGCAATAAAAGTGTTTTAGTCCATTTATTTTTTTTTAAATAAAACTACTTTGCTTTTCAAATAGAAAGATGAAACAAACTCAGAATTAAAATCTTATTTGATCATTTATGCTCTTAGAGAGAAAATAAAGCTGCAGCTAAGTGCAGTGCAAACCACCAAGTTAACACAAATGCATAAAAATCTTTGTAATTTTGATTTTATTTTGGAACTGAGGATGACATTTTCCCGTTCGGTGTTGTGATTTTAGCAAACCTAACGGAGAGCGGTTCATACCCTGCAATGAGACACAGAAATCCAGATGAAGGGGACAGACCCCCCCCCCAACCCCCCTCTAGCCCCGTTCCTTTTTTACTCTAACTAAACCGTCCTGCTCTCACACACACTCTCTGCATGTTTGCGTTTTGGATATATTGGAGCAGCTCTTTGCATGATAGTAGATTTTCTTGGATGTCGCTGGTTTTCAAGCTGTTTCCCCTTCCCTCCTGAATGGAGCGGTCCGTCCGTTAAAGGGCCAGTGCTTGGATTGTCAGCTGCAGCGTCTTAGGTTGACTGCGACAGAAGGTGATCTGCTTTAACTGCTGACGTCTGCTCAAGTTTGTTTAGGTTTTATTCAAAGGACTTAATTATACCCGAATAATAAAATAATATACTGAAAAATCGACTGTTTGCTAAAAAAAAAAAAAAAAAAAAAAAAGAGTCAGTATATTAAAAATAAACGCATTATATGTTCCAAAACATTCTAAAATATTTTAACATGGGGTGAAGCCCCTCCCCGATTCTGATTAGTAACAGTCCAGCCCAGAACCAGAGTATTTTATTGTCTGTTGAGTTTCTTTGGTGTTTGAGTTTGATGCTAATTGCAAATAAAATTATAATCAGGGGTAACATCTGCTATACAGTAAACAGCAGTCACATTCTTCACTGCCATGCTTGTTGTGTTTCTGTTCCGTTGATCGACTTTTTGACCGGCCCACAGGTGACGTAACGTTTGACGCAGAAAAACGTGAACCGTTATCATCTGGGTTTATTCTGCGGTGGCCGACACGAAGCTGAAGTTGGTTTTCAATTCCAGCTTCCGATTCGGGAAATGGCTAAAGGGCTATTCCACCTAATTTTTCTCTACCTTCCGCATCTTTAATCGACTCTAGTTTAAAAACTACAACACCTAGACACTTCAAAAACCTGGACTAGATTATTCTGCTCTAAAAGCAGGATATTTTAATCCATGTTTGGAATTTGTGAAACTTCACTAAAGTTTAGAATACTATTCACACTTGTTCCATTAAGTTTTTTTCAAATTCAAATTCAATTAAATTCTAAACCACTTTATTGATCCCGATGAGAAATTAAATGTTGGTGTAGTGTTTCTCAATTCCAGTCCTCACGCCCCCCTGCCTGCATGTTTTAGGTGTTTCCTTCTGCCACACACCTGGATTGAATCTTTGGGTGATTAACAGGCTCCTGCAGTACTTGGTATCTGCAGAAGATGTCATGCAATCATTTGAATCAGCTGTTCTGGTGTAGAGGCACATCTAAAACATGCAGAGCAGGGGGCCCTGAGGACTGGAATTGAGAAGCACTGTATAATTCTTCAAGTTGTTATTGTAGATGGTGATGTCTATTGGAATTACAGATCTTCTGCAGCGGTCTGTTAAGAGACGTTTCACAAATCAGAAAAAAGTTTCACGAATTCCAAACTCGGTTCTAAATATTCTGCTACTAGTTGAGAATAATTTTGTCTAGGTTTGAAGAGTCTAGGTGTTGTAGATTTGGAATTAGAGTAGAACTGCTATGACAGAGATACAAAAGCAAAGTCTTGAAGTTTCACAAATCAGAGGAAAGTTTAACAAATCACAAACATGGTTTAAAATATTCTACTAGTTGAGAATAGTCTAGTCTGTGTTTGAAGTGTCTATGTGTTGTAGTTTTGGAGCTGGAGCAGTTCTAGTATGATCCAGATGCAAAAATGTGGTAAAATCGCCCTTTACTGAAGTGTCACAAATCAGATAAAAGTTTCACAAATCCCAAACATTGTATTCTGCTATTAGAGCAGAATAATCCAGTCCAGGTTTGAAGAGTCTAGGTGTTGTAGTTTTTAAACTAGAGTCGATTAAAGATGCGGAAGGTAGAGAAAAATTAAGTGGAATCGCCCTTTAAACAATTCTCGAATCGGAAGCTGGAATTGAAAACCAACTTCATCTTTGTGGTGCACAGTTGAGCAGAGTTCCCACCGTGGAAAAACATTTTTTCTGTGGAAACACACTTGGGAACCAGTTTTCTGACTATCTGTGCTACCTCGTTAGATTTTCCTCCCGTAGCACAGATAGCTGTCCATCTGTCGATGTTACCCGTCTACAACTCTACCATCATGGTTACAAACCGAAAACATGAACATTTGTGTTAATGTTAAACATTGGATAAATTCTTTGAGTCACAAGACAGAAGCTTAGAAGTTATGCTAAGCTTATGTAACTGGATCCTTTCTGCATTGTCCGTAGGGTGGCTGGGCTCTCCCTTAGAGATAGGGTGAGAAGCTCAGTCATCCGGGAGAGACTCAGAGTAGAGCCGCTGCTCCTTCACGTAAAGAGGGGCCAGTTGAGGTGGCTCGGGCATCTGGTCAGGATGCCTCCTGGACGCCTCCCTGGTGAGGTGTTCTGGGCACGTCCCACCGGGAGGAGGCCCCGGGGAAGACCCAGGACACGCTGGAGGGACTATGTCTCTCGGCTGGCCTGGGAACACCTTGGGATTCCTCCGGAGGAGCTGGAAGAAGTGGCTGGGGAGAGGGAAGTCTGGACCTCCCTTCTGAAGCTGCTACCCCCGCGACTGGATAAGCGGAAGAAGATGGATGGATGGATGGATGGATGGATGGATGGATGGATGGATGGATGGATGGATGGATGGATGGATGGATGGATGGATGGATGGATGGATGGAGAATACCATACAGAAAAACAACCGTGTTATTGGCTGTCCGCTCCAAGTCCTCTCCTGCAGGACAACATGACAAGAGGGCGGGACCATGTCTCACAACATTAAACAAAATAAACCTTTTTTACACAACATACCTGACGAGAATAACATACAGAAAAACAACATTTAACATCCAGGATTGTTAACGTTCTCCCCGATTTTCTATTTAATCAAGGTTAATGCTTAACGTTATCCTTGATGTTTAACATTATTGTCAATGTCCATCAGATGTCTAACCTAATCACCAGAAAAGTTTCCTTTTGCGTTAAACATTGGAGATGAAGTAAAATATTCCAGATGCAGTAAGCATCAGCAATAATCTTAAACATCAAGGAGAATGTTAAACACTGGAGAAAAAAAAAAAATTGGGGACAACGTTAAACATCCTGGACAACTTTAAACATTGGGGATTACATCGTTCCTGATGTTTAATATTGTCTTTTTTCTGTCATCTCAAAGGAATCTTCATGTCAAATAACGACTCAAACTGAACAGATGAGGCCGTTTTTGAGGAGGCCACAAATGGACAGGTGCAGATTTCAAATCAAACCCTTTAATGACTCAAGAATGAAATCACTTTTCAAAACTCACTTTTACAAAGAACTTAAATAGACAGGAAAATACCTGCTGCATTCCTTACAGAAGATTGCTAAGAAAGTTTCAAGCCAAAATGGAGAACAATCAGGAAGCATCACCTGGGAACACTTCCAGGGTTTCCTCCAGAAAAACTGCTGAGCCCAGTGGAAGAACTGCTGGACTCGTCCATCAGCAGTCTGCTGCGTGTTACAAAATGTCAAGTTAATGAAAGTTGGAGATGCTGGATCAGGCATCAAACTCAGAAATAACAGCAAGGAACAGTTAAGAACTGATATGGAGAGATGCCAGAAGGTGGCGCTCTGTTATTTCTAACTAAACAAGAAGCTAAATTAGAAAGTAAATCTTTTCTAACTAAAAGGTTTAGCTAGAAACTAAACTTTTTGTTTTTCTCAGTTATTTTTCTCTCCGTAGAATCAGAACCTGGTCTGGCTTTCTCATTAACTGTAGTGGCTTCCTGGTAAAGGGGATTGGCTGACATGATGCTGCCATCACCTAACTGTTCTCCATCTCCTTTTCACTTCCAGGAACATAGAAAGTTGTCCTGGTCAGTTGACCTGTTGTTGTTGTTGTTGTCCTGCTAGTCTCTGGTCTGTCTTCTCTCACCTCCAGTTAGTCATGGCAGATGGCTGCTGGTACTGAGCCCGGTTCTGGTTCTGCTGTTGGTTTGCTCCTATTATGGGGGAGTTCTTCCTCTTCACTGTCACTACATGCATGCTCTGTATGAGGGACTGCTGTAAAGTCAACCCAACACAAGCAATTTACTGTCGCCCCCTGCTGGTCAATAGGAGTGAATGCCATACAATCTGCTGGGTTTTATTTGGTTCTTTTTAAACGACTTTATAATAAAATGAACCTAATGACTTGATAACTTGGATCAAAAATAATCTGACTACTGGTAAATTGAAGTTACTCTTTGCAAAAGGCCTTGACAGCAACATTAATGTTGGAAATTAATGTTATAATTATAAGCTATGGACCTTTTGATATCTACTTTTGGGGTTTTGAACGTTTTTGCACTGGGTTTTAGAGTGTTTGTTTAATTTTTTTATATTATTTATTGGTGGGGCTCATTTGTTAGATTGAACATTTTATTTTATATTTTGTCAATTCACAACAAATGTTGTCCCAATGCACTTTGAAATAATTTCAGTTCAATCACATGAACTCAATTGCTAGTACAATAAGCTCAGTTGATTATTAAAGTAGTTTAAAAAGTTTGTACCAACCGAAAACACAGCAGATAATATTGAGCCATTCACTGCAGCTTGACGGAAGCAATCCTCAGCTTGATTGTAGTATATTCATAATCGATGAAATGCTAGCTCCAGATACCACTATATTGCCTCATGTGTTTCAGGGAAGGCAGCAACTAAACAAACCTCCACTGAGAGGTTGTGGTCAGGTCTGTCCTTGTGTGCTGCTCTGTTTAGACACAAAAAATGGCTTCTCTGACGTCATCGGTGGAAAAAGACAAACAATTTAGAGAAAGGTTTCCGAAAAATAACTTACTGAATAACCAACGCAGCGATTTAAAACATAGCACTCCTGCAGCCTACTTGCCATCTCTGCAGCCTACTTGTAGGTCAAGTACAAGGCGCCAAATTTGGCCTCGATGAACACTGACACGATTTCAATTGGATCCACAAAAGCTTCAGTCATAAGGTTTGGCATCCACTCGAATTTTGCATCTTGGGAGATTAGAAGACATCATTCTTAATCCAGGTCCCAAAGTGCATGAATATCAGACTGACAGTTTCGTGTCTCTGCGCGTGTCATTCATTAACAACAAAAGTTCTACACTGTTGGCAGATTTGACATTTTCTAGTCCAAACACAGGGTAAAATTAAACCTGTAAAACCTGCCCAAATGCAAAGAAACAATATGCATATAAACCACTCATATAACTCACGTTAATCATCGTTAATTAGATGTGTTTTATTCACAATCTATTCCTAATATATTCTATATTCCTATATATCCTGTCTCTGCTGTTACTCTATGTTTAAGTCTTTTTCTGGCAGTCATGCCCCGATAGTGTTTGTAGGTAAAGTCTATTTTTCACTAAACATATGTTTCAGTGTTATGGTAACTCAAACTGGGAATGCAATCCTTGGTATTCCTGGTGCTCATGGAACACACCTACACACAAATACTAGCTGAAATCTGAAAACACTTGAGACCTTCTTTAAAAATGTGTTTCACTGCCTATTTTAATCGTGCAAACATCGTTAATTATGGAAACAGAAGAACCTGTTTGTTGGCACTACAGTGACTGAATTGCAAATGTCAAGTAGCATTGCACCAACATACTCCAGTTCTTCAAGCTGTGTTTTCTTAAAATATATCTCCAACATGCATTACGAAAACAAGCCACGTTTCCTCAAACAGGTGTCAACACTAAACCGTGAATATTTGAGGACACATTTTTCAGGAGACGTCTTATTGTGGTACCTCTGGAATTAAACTGAGCACCTGAGAATGACCAGTTTGACAAAATGCTTATAACGGTCCAAATGCAAGCCATTATTTATCTTCTGTCAGTTTGTGAATCAAAATTATTTTTATTCAACCAAGAAGTTTGTTTCTGATTAATTTGACGACTTATCTGTCTAGCTAAGGCTGAACTTAAGGTTGGAAGGTCTCCTTGCCATCACCCTAAGATTTTGTTTGGGACGGACTTTTACCATTTTAAACCTGTCAGAGTGGATGAGGGTGGAAGTGCCCAATTTAATACATCCATGTGACTGGAACTCCAAGTCAATGATTTAAAGGAGTGATACAATACTTTAGGCAATAAAGGGCATCATGTAATGGAATACATGAGTCCAAAGCCCAAGGGATGCTAATTGGGTTCCCCACCCAGCTTCCCCACATTTTTGTGATATAACAGATACATGATGTTTTCATTCTACCTCAATCAATTTTCCCGTGTTTAAGTTGGAATAAAGTAATGTTTCTTTAGCCTTTGAAGAACTGTTAAAATAAGTTTTTATAGGACCTTATATTGTGCAATTTTTCAATCTATGAAAAATTGCACAATATAGGGTCAAAGGGTCAAAACATGCAAATATTATTCTGGGACAAATGTTAAAATAATACTTGTGCATTGAGAATAAACAGAAAACTCATCCAAATCCCACTGAGTAATGTGGGAGACCAGAATGTTCACTGGGTCCATAAAGTAGAATGGAACTAAACAAAGGGTCAGGGTTACGTCCAGTCTGAACACGAGTGAGTCAGCTGTTGAATGAGATGCTTCTGACGACATCAGACTTTATTCATCCCTTAAATCTTCTATGATTTAAGGGAAGTGTAAATCACTACTCAATCGACTACTCAAAGCATGATGAATAGTCATCATCCTTTGATTACTCATCAAGTAGTCAAAGCATGATGAGCTTTGACTACTTTTCTAGGAAACTGATACTCTCCAAATAAGGACATTCCCACAAGATATCAGACTTTACTGAGCATAAATCTTGTGTTTCGTCTAACCAATAAAGGAGTGAGTACAGCGTTAACCATCCCTGAGGCCTCAGTCAGCTCCCTCAGGAATGCACTTGGCTGAGCACAGCACAGATCAGATTACTGCTGATTTTCTTGTTTACTCCATTCACGAACTAATAAATCTGTGCTGGTAAAACTCATGATGTGTTGGTCAGGCATGCAAAGAGCAAAATCATCTACTTGGTTACAACAACACACGCAGATTCATCAACTTTAAACTACAGTAGCTCATCACTCAACAATTTTATTAAATAACTTACACATGGTGCCAAAAGGCTTCATGGCACCTTAGTTTTCTTACCAAGAGTCAAAGAAACATATCAACCCACTAGCTTGTCAGTGGCTTGGTATAACCCTACCCTACACTGTAAAATCCAACAGCTACCCTGACATACAAAAATTAGCTTCTGCTCAGCTCAGCACACAGGATGGAGAACGGAGGGAAACTTGTTGGCTTCAATGTTTATGTAAAACAATAATCTGTGAAAAACTTGTTTTTGCACCATTAAGACATTTAGCAGTGAGTGAATGAGGTTGATTGACGGCACTAAGACCCTCCTCCTGGTTCTGATCGGTTGTTTTGGCCGGAACGTTGCAGAACGTTTAGCCACTCACAGCAGCTCCGGGACAGGTGGAGGAGATTCATTGTTTTCACAGATTATCTGTCTGATAACAAACTGTCATGACATAATGACAGCTTTAACAAATATGGCAAAAACATATCTATTTTTTTACTAAAGTCATATACTGCAGCTTGAATAAAATGCAACTACAAAGCATTTTTTGAGAAGCATTTTTGAGAAATCATGTCTGGATTTTTGCTTCAAGTCTATTTTGCATGTTGCCTGTGACTGTTGCTCATGGGGAGAGACATGCCAGGAATCTAAAACTAATAGAAAAAAAATGTAAGCAACCTTGGATGTTAAATTTATGAGCAGTAAATATTGTGCTAGTTATCAGTATTGAACCAAAGAAATCAAGACCGTTGCATGCTTTTAAAATTGTGACGCTTTTAAGGGGTCAGATAGATGAAATTGTAACAGCAGATATGTGTTAGAAGTGGGCGGGCCCAAGATTCCTGGCGGCGGCCCGGCACTGATGAATCCAGTCGGAGTGCTGAGTTTTGTCCAGGAATTATGCAAGTGGTGACATCTGGAAACTCTCACTTCTTTATAAGTGGATTTAAGAAAAGTTATCAAGTGATGCCTACACTGAACAATGAAAGTGGTTGAACCAACTTAATTGAATTGCTTCAATTGGTAACAAGTAATTCAGTTAAGTTTATGCAAGTTAATTCATTAAGTTGGTTTAATTTAAATCAGTGGTTTGATTTAAATCATTCTTACTCAAATAATTCAGTTTACTTTAAATAAAGAAATAAAGTAATACAGGATCTTTTCTTTAAAGATTTTTGGCTCAATTGACCTTTATTTGAGAGGAGTTAGACAAGAAAGTGGATAATGAAAGAGGGGGAAGACATGCAACTAAGGTCATCAGGTCAGGAATCAAACCTGCGACGGCTGCATGGAGGCCTTAGGCCTCCTTATGTTTGTTGTGCTCTGCTCCTGGTTGGTACAGGATCTGTTCCTGGTGAAGCTTGACTCATGACGTCAGATGTAGGAAACGAATGTGGCATTGAGTTTAACTGTTTCAAATAAAGACAAAGTAAAAAGTTCCTTGAAGTTAAAGATTTGTAACTTTTAAGTTAATTCAACACAGTTGTCATTGCTAAACCAAAAGAATTAACTGAGTTTAATGTAAATAAGTCTATAACATCAACTACAGCCACACTTTTTAGAGTGCATCTATTTGTCAGCATGTTTATTCCTTATCAAGGTTCTAAATGTGTGTACTATTTTATTGACTTTATTATTTTAAAGATGTTTCTAGATATCACTGAAGATTATCTTTAAGGTTGATACAAAAGGAAGAAATATAAAAAGGATGATCAAAGTATAATCTGAGTTATTGCCCTTATTTATTATGTTTAATTGTAATTCAGCTTAATTTATTTTAGCTTATTGAGGAAGCTAAGATCCTTCAAAGTCTGCAGCAACATGCTGCAGATCTTCTATCAGTCTGTTGTTGAGAGTGTCGTCTCTTCAGCCGTCATCTGTTGGGCAGCAGCATCAGAACCAGGGATTTAAAAAGGCTCAACAACCTGATAAAGAATGTTGGTTCAGTTCTGGTTCTGGTTCCGTGACGACTGTGGGTTGTAGATGATGATTCAAAGAAGGATTCTTCATAAAATCAATAAAATGATGGACAACCCTGAACATCCTCTTCAAGAGACTGACTTGAGAAAACAGAGAATCTTCAGTCAGAAGTTTCTTCAGACTCACTGAAATGCAGACTGCTACAGGAGATCTTTCCTGCCCACAGCCATCACCATGTACAATAACTCTTTGAAGAATTTGAATTATTGAGTTACAACAATGTTTAATTTCCATTAGTAATCAATAAAGTATTTATGAATAGAATTGAATTGAGTCTTTTTAAGTGCTATTGGTTTTATTTTTTTTAGCACACAAATCAGATTGCTCAAGTAATTATAACTTTGAGATACTAAGTCAGTTCAACTTCATTAAGTGTTATATGGACTAAACTGAGTAAATTTCACATGCATTAAACTCATGTATAAGTGCACTCTACAAAGAAAGCACAAAGTTATCTGTACTTATTTTTTAAAGTGCAATCCGTTTACCTGCTTTTTTAAAGTAATGATAAGTAATTAAATTCTACAGTGTAGGTTTTGTGCTTAAAGTTGAAGTATGTAACTTTTATAAGATATCATAGTTTTCCTTTGTTTGTTAAAACATTCTGACAGTATAATATGAGACAAGCAATATGTGAAAAATCAAACTCTTCCATCTCCTTCCTGAGCCACTGTTGTCTTCTGAAGAAAAGTACTGCTTCCTGTCAGAAACAACCAATCACAGCCACGAGGACGGTATTAGTGTTGTCAATCACACATGTGTATGCACTGCTCGGTGTACTAATGGTGGAGAAACAACTTTCCATTCTAGCAATGACAACATTTATCCAATGGCCATGCTAACTATCATCTTATATATTATGTTTTATTATCGAAATGGATCTTGTTTTACCCTTGAAGCTAGAAAAAAATTGGTAGCAGCGACATTCCTGCCACTTAGATTATGGAGATGTTTTATATATGAATGCTTCGACCAAATGTCTTCAATCATTAAATACTGTGTATCATTGCGCATTAAGATTTATAACCAGTAGTAGACATTTGACACATCATTGTGATTTGTTCGCGAAAGCTGAATGGCCTCCATTAAGAGTACGGAGAAACAATCATTTAATGATCCTGATATATAAATCTCTACTCGGTCTAACCCCAGCATATTTATGCACTCTTCTACATAGAACTGTCAGTTCTCGTTCTCTATGCTCCAATAACATTGTTCTTCTGCATGTTCCACGCTTTCGTACTAAAAAAGGGAAGCAGGCAATCAGTGGTTTGGCCCCCACAGCGTGGAATCAGTTGCAGTCGGAACTTAAGATGTTGGAAATGATCTCACTGGACTTATTTTGAGCAGTGCTTAAAGATAGGCAACTAGATTTTATGAAACAGTGTCATTGTTTTTAAATTGTTTTATACTTGTGAATATGTATTAATTAGTTTTATTTTGTAACCAGGTTGCTATGTATTGCAAATTTTTGCCTAGGTCCCTCTTGAAAATGAGATCTAGATCTCAACAGGGTTCACCTGCTTAAATAAAGGAAAATGAAAAGAAATGAACTAGTCTGAGCATTGATGGAAGCCTCTGCTCTCAGGAAGAAGCTGCAGCTTAGCAAAGAGTAAGTGCATACACAAGCATTATTGTCAGCACTAAGGCACTCCTTTTGGCTCTGATTGGCTGTTTCTAGTTAGTACTGGGAGTACTGGGAGATGACAACTTGATCTCACAGATTATCTGCCTCATTTCAGCAAATCTGTAGAAGCACTAATGTTTTTCATTTCCATTTGGTAACACCTCTATTGGCTGAGAGGAATTTCCAAAAGCGAGCAGAGAGTCCGACCAGAGACTAAGTGTGAATGCGAGAAGTTTTGAGTACAAGCGTTACAAGTTTTGAGAAGAAAGACATGAAATCCTGCTTTCAGACTGACAATGTGTGCTCTTGGATTATAGCAGAAAAAATCCTCCATAGGCTAGGAAACTGGAATAGTATTGTGAAAATGTCAATTCTGCTAAATGTTTCAGAGGTAAGATCAAATTTTAAATAGCATAATCTCAGTAGCACTGGAAATTGAAATGATGACATTTGTTAAAAAGTTATAGCAAAAACCCTCACCAAGTCACTTTTGACCCACTTATCTGGCTAAGGGCTAATGTGAAGAAAATGAGCAAATTCCCTGGAACTAAAGCGGTTTATTGTGAGTCTGATCTGGGTTAGGCCACAAAGCTTCTCGGTTGTCAAGGCAACAAGAGCTCAAGCTGTTTTTTTCTTACAAAAGAACCACTGATGAGAAGAATAGCTTGTTTTAATTTCCAGACCACAGGCCTTTTTCACACTACATGCCATTCCAATGTGTTACTCACTGCTTTGTCCTTTCTTAGTCCTCTTCAGAAAAAAAAGGACTGAAACTCAAGTTTCCCAATTTTCAAATGAATGTGTACAATTAGTCATAAGGCATTCATGCTCTTCAACACAGGCTTTTGGGGAGGAATTCAGACTGAGCCCCATATGTGCAAACATGTGGAAAGAATCAGCACACAGCAGGCGGACCCTGCATGTTCCCCTAGCTCCACCTCACAGCAGCTCCCACGCTCTCTGCCCTGCTACATAAAAAAAATCTGAGCCGCTGAAAACCAGAGGAGATTCTTTTCAGCTCAGGTAGTTAGTGAAGGACATCAGATTGCCTTGGAACGGGTTCTAGTGTTTTAACATGGCATGTATAAAAACTCTGCTGTCTGTGGGAGCATGTATGACTGCTTGGAGCATGATCACAGGTAAGTCATCAGATCATTGTTTCCTTCTGTTCTGGTACAAGTCATCTGCACCAGCCTCTCTATGAAAACTCCACACAGTGCACTTGAAATGGTACTGTCATGTTTATGGTTTACTTCTGTTGGATAGCATGTCATTACTGAATAAAACTAGTCTATTGGTCTGTAAGAGAGAAGTTCAACTGTCTGCAAACAACCTATGTAATTTAACAATGATGTACATTTTATATACATTGTTAGATGATATTAGGTTGGATATTGTCTGAATGTTTACTGCCTTGCCAGTGTATCCCTGTGGATAAACAGCCTTCTTAGAAACCCACCGGTCAGAGCTTATTAGTTTATCTTCAGGAACTGTTTAGCTTTGCTCCTTTTTGGTGTTCCACCTCACATCTGATTCAGAGTAAAAAGTTCATGTTTACTCTGCTGGTTTAAGGAATACAGAGGAACTTAACACTTTCAGCATGTGATACCCTGCTTTTTACTGAGCCTTTTCAATGATTCGCATGCAGATTCAGATAAAAACTTTACTTTTAGCAGAAATCAAACACTATGGTCAGCACTTATCAGTCTCTTTTACTGATCTGTAACAAATTATAATTCTGTGGGTGGAGATCTTGATAAATGGCTTGTACTTGTGCTTTATCAAGACCAGAGGATCTCACACTACATTCAGTCAGTCACTCATTCACACAAAGATTCACACACTCAGACTAACAGAGCCTGACAGACTGACTCAGGAGTGTATGACTGATAGAGTGACACATTTGGCCAAGGTCACAATGACAGAAGTGGAAAGAGCAGAGATGGATCTGGCAACATGTCGATTGCAGGACAAACTCCTGTCGCCACATTGTAGTATCATAGTAATGTTAGCATCATTCACATTGTAGTATCATAGTAATGTTAGCATCATTCACATTGTAGTATCATAGTAATGTTAGCATCATTCACATTGTAGTATCATAGTAATGTTAGCATCATTATTAAAGATGCAGTATAAAAAATATCTTTTATACATTTGCTTAAATTATCACCAGGTCGTGACAGTATAATATGACACAAATAATCTGTGAAAAAAATGAAGGTCCTGAGCCTTCTCCCTATGGACCGGCCATAAAATACACAGCTCCATCAGAAACAACCAGTCAGAACCAGAAAGAGGGTTTTAATGATGTACATTTACAGATAGCTCACCACAGCAAAGCCTTCCATGAATGCTAAGGCTAGTTAGCATGTCCACTGATGATGGCAGATTAACAGTTTTTCTGGAACACTAAGCTGTTTCTCTGCAATTAGCACAATGAGCAGCGTGTAGATGAGGATGATTGATAGCACTAAAACCCTCTTACTGGTTCTGATTGGTTGTTTGTGACCAGGGTGCATTTCTTCGGACGGTATTAATAGCTCAGGGAGGAGGTGGAGAAGCTTGATCTTTTCACAGATTATCTCTCTTATATTTTACTGTCTTTGGCTGCACAGTGGCACAGTTGGCAGCAAGAAGGTCTTGGGTTCGATTCCCAGCCTGGGGTTTTTCTGCACGGGTTCTCTCCAGGTACTCCGGCTTCCTCCCACAGTCTGAAAAAGAAAAGAAACATGACTGTCAGGTTAATTGGTCTCTCTAAATTCTAAATTCAAGTGTGTGTTGTGTGTGCATGGTTGTTGGGCATGTCTGTCTCTCTTTTGCCCTGCGACAGACTGGTGACTTGTCCAGAGTGACTCCACTTCTCACCCGGAACGTTAGCTGGAGATGGGCACCAGCACCTCCCGACCCCACTAGGGACAAGGGTGTTAGGAAATGAATGGATATTTTGCTGTCAGGAAGACATGGTGACAGTTTGAACAAATATGTAAAAAACACATTTTTGTAAAGGTTGCATACTGCAGCTTTAAAGAATACAATTGTCTAAATTAACAATAACACTTTCAGACACCCAAAGAATGCAGAATGCAGAATCTCAGGTCCATTGGGTTGAAGGGTGTACATTGCAGCTGGAGTTTTCTATTGGTTGCCACGGTACAACCTGGTGGATGTCTACATCACAGCTCACCTTAATGTATAAAACCATCTCAACTCAGACATACACCCCCAAGTATGGTGAGGTGGGAGTTGGAATGGTGAGCATTGATCAGTAGTGTTTCTCAGCTTTGCACATGTGATTTCTTTGCGATGTGGACACAGAGAGGAATCAAGCAGAACGTGTTTTACTCTCAAACAGAAGAAAATAAGGAAGAAAGATCATAGAATCACAAAAAGTAAAGCCACATATCATAATGCTAAACATTCGGTGAAAGGAGTAAAAATCCCTTCCATTCTAAAGAGACAAATGTTTTCTGTTTATATTCCCAGGTGACACTTCTGTTCCCAAAGCACAGAATGTTCATTGGACATCTCTAGATTTTCAAACTATTCTCAAATGGACTGTTGAAGAGTCTGAGCATACATATACCGTCCTGTACTCTGAAAAGTAAGTGAGGACACATGTTTTTATCCTGCCTTTGTTGATCAGTTGTTGCCTGTTAGACTTAGGCAGAGTCACATGACTTGGAATCTAGATTCCATGACTTGAGTCACAAAATTGTGACTTCAGACTTAACTTGGTAAAACCTCAAAAGACTTAGGACTTAACTTATACTTTCATACCAATAACTTAAGACTTCAATTGAATGTGAAACATTTTACTCGAAAAGACTTGAGATCTTAAACCAAGTAGAAAGTTTGTTTTCTGTCTGGTTTCATGTTTATGCCTGCCACATAACAATTAAACTGCTCCAGCCCAGCGCATGGTCCTGGCCATTTCCCAGCAATTCCACCTCCTGTGCACTGCTTCTACTGTTCCGTTTATCTGCTTTCATTCTGCATACTACAAAGAAAGCAAAGATGATGACGGTGCTGGCGATGTCTGTTCATCCAGAGCTATCCAAGAGGTTTGGGAAAAGTTGGCAAAGAAAAAAAGATGACTTGTGCACAGAGTCATCCAACCATCCCATTGGTTACAGCAGCACCATTCTATAAAATAGTGTTAATGCATTTTCAGTAAGACTTTAAATGCAGACAGAAGAATGTTCCTCCAGACCTGTTTGTAATTTCAAGCTGGTGTCAGTTGAAACTACCAACTGTCACCAGCGCAGGTTTGGCTGGTCCATGTTCTGACTGTGGGGTGAACTTGATCTGGTGCAGTGGCAGGACAATGTGTTTGGGACCACGGTAGTTTTCGCTCAGCTCTGGGATCCCAGTAAGGATGGGAAGCAGTGACAGGTGGTTAGCAACGTCGGCTCCGCAACTGAAATAGAGACCGCGTCCTGTCTGCAGAGTTTTAAAAAGGCCAGGGTCAAGGCTGGAGTATAGTCACCAACTGTATGTACTCTGGATCCAGGGTTACTTCAAAGTTGCTGTGCCTCACTTCGCCAGCAAAGACAGAGCTCTCACATGCTTATCTATGTCTCACCATTTCATTCCCCTTCCTTCAGAACGTCCATTAGGAAGATATAAATTGAAAGTAGGTAAATTCAATGCATTCTGGGATTAACAGTTTTGTACCAGTCTCATTGCTCCTTTTTCAAAGACTCAACATCGTTCTGTCCTTCTTGCCTGGAGAGCCAAAAGTGTACATGGCAAGTCTCTGAGCTTTGGGTCTTAACCTAAAGTGCATCTGAGCAGGTAGATGCTGCAGTAATCAACTCTACAACAAAGCCTGTTTTGATACAGATGAATAAATAATTTGATTTGTTCATTAAATGATTTGATCTTTGTCAAATAATATTATAAATCAGGGTTTATTGTTGCATTTGGTTGACATGGGGAATATTTGAAATGTCTATAGGAAATAGATTTTATTTTGTTTTTCATTCTGGGGATAATTGTTTTCCCTCTTTTCTGACCGTTTAATTTTTTTGGCAAATATTTCCAGAAAAAAGAAACATCATTACTATTTTTCCTACATTTTGAAGTTCAGCTTCTATACTGGATGTTCAGACAATCCACAACACTTTTCAAAATTAATTTAAGAATTCAGATGTTATGAATTATTACCCAGTAATTAATAAAAGTAATTGATCGAATGACTTGTTTAATACTTGAAATCAAAAATCTAGGATTTTATCTTGACTTGGTGCTTGCACGTGTTTACTAGGGATTTCACTTGAAATTTGACTTGAGATTTACTTGTGACTTACTAAACAATGCCTTCGTCTAACCTCTTCTTGTTTACAACATCTGCTGTTTATTTCTTTGGTCTAAAATAATTGTCTTGTCGTGTTTGGAGGTTTTTCTTCTGCTAAGATCTAATTTTGTCATAAACCTTTCAGAAATCACAACTGGATGGAAGTTGATAACTGCTTCAGCATATCAGAGACTGAATGTGATATGACTCAACAGCTTGAAGCCTCGGACAAGTGAGACTTTACTGATGACATTTAAGTTTACTTTATAAAATAAATATTTTTTTCTCAGAGAATTTTATTTTTTACTCGCCTTTTGTATCACCATTAATTCATTATGATGAGTTAAAATGATTTCTACCATCTCTTGTAAAACTCAAGAGACAAAGGTACTTTTACTGAACACTTGAAGGGATCTAATTTGAAGTTTGACAAGAGTGTAGTATTCTTTTATGAAAGCAGTTGAAATGTTATAGAAAAACTTTAGGAAGGGTCAACTTTTCTTAAAATTCATCATAAATTTTGGCAGTCCAGGAATATTCACCTTTTATTCTGTATGTCTACATCAGTGACGTGCGGTGAGGTTCATAGCTGGTGAGGCACTGACGTCATCAGAATCAGATTTGCAAATAGATGCATAGATTGACAGCAGTTTACAGGTTATGTTTCACTTCTGCATCCTTACACATACAAACTGTAGCTCACAAAACACACATTTCCTTAAAAAACAAAACAAAATAAATGTTATTACTGTCTTACCCAGGGCCGGATTTAGGAGGATGGGGGCCCCTGGGCTGGAGTCAGGATGGGGGCCCCTGGTTGTTTGTTTTGTTTTAGAGGATGAACAGAAAATGACCGAACAGTAAGTTTTAACAACTTACAACTTTAATAAGCCAGTTGTCACAAACTACAAACAACTCTGAACTCTTTTCTAGAAAGACTAAACCACATGTTGGGGTTGAAACTAGAATATGATGCTTGCATCACAAAATAAAATCACTGAATAGTTATTGTTGCCTGGACTTCAACACAAACTATAAAACAGATTGAGTGCAAGAAATGCAATGCTCAAATATACTTTTACAAAGCAAAGCGAGTAAAACAATATTTATACAAATATCCCCAGCATTTACAAGTCCATATAAGTACAAGTGGAATATATCAAAACTCAAACTTTTTCTTTGGTTTTAAAGTTCTTGGTAAATAGTGGAGGAAATAAATGTCAAAAAAGTGCTTCTCTGCCAGTCAGACAGAACATGGATATAAACAATATCTTCTGGAAAAAAGAGATCAGGCATACTGTAGTTTTCAGAAAATATCCTGACCCAGGTAAGTCCAAAGTGCTGCCCTCTGAAGGATTTTTAAAGTTTAGGCATTTGCGTTCAGTTGCGTGCTTCCAGTCACTGAAACCAGTTTCAAAGTTTGACTGAGTATTAGCATTGCTGAAAATGCGGCATGCAAAACAAAATGCAGCTCCGTGGATGGAGAGTAGAGCACTCACCATTTAACATCTTGCTTTTAAAGTGAGATTTGGAGAAGTGACGCTTTTGATGCTTGTACACCCGTTCTGATGCTTGAAAGCCAACATTCATAGAGACTGAATGTGATATGACTCGTCAACAGCTTGAAGCCTCGGACAAGTGAGACTTTACTGATGACATTTAAGTTTACTTTCCACAGAACCAGTCCAGCCACCGACTCAGTCACGTTAAAGGTTCTAATCTTAGTGCCGGTGTTAGCATAGCTAAGGGTTTGAGGAGCGGGGATAATAATGTTTCCGCTCCATCTCCGCTAACAGGTTTAAAAAAGCCTGTCAGTTTAGGCATTTTGTTTGTCGCCTCTTTGGCGCGATGCTCTTTTTCTTTTCTCTTCCTTCTTTTCTGCGCTCCGCTGTCATATTTCCTGTTGTCCGCCATTGTAAAATAATATTCCCTTGACGCTCCTCCTCCCCAATGCGTAAGATGCGTCAAAAGTGGACCAATAACAAGCAAGCATTCAAGATGGACGTTTGCCAGAACAAATTGGAACATTTTTCATCGGTGCTGTCAAAATCATGGTAGTCATTGATTAAATTCTGACACTATCCATTCACAAAAATATAAAACATCCTTCGTCGAATGCAGCCCCGGGCTGCAGCCCCGGTAAGCCCCTGCTAAAATCCGGCCCAGGTCTTACCTCTTCCCGGATCGTTTAGCCTAGCTCGCTGTCACTTACTCGGCAGTTGAGGAGTGAACAAGACGAACGTCTGGGATCTTGAGCGCCCCCTGCCATGAGGCAAGAGAACTGCCTGCCTCACCTCGAACCTGTTCTCCGCTCATTACACGAAACACGTTACACAAACACAGTTGGTGACAAAAAGCACTGTACATTATATACATAAGCTAAATTATTGGAAATAAGTTCACATATTAAATTTGTTTAAACCATTTTATTGACGCCGTACAGCAACATGCTCTCTCCGCTTAGCAGCCAGCGCAGAGCCAGGGGTTGCGCAATCCAAGGTGAGGCAGAGCTCGCTGCTGCCTCACCGGCATCGCTTCCAAGCATTTGAATGGGAAAATAAGAAAATTCAGCGATTTTGAACAAATAAAAATCGAAATTGGTGAAGCTACATGAAAAATAAATATTTTTTAGTACAAACCACCGGATGAATATAACAATTTAAATGACTTTATGATTATATATTTTCTTTCTTTCCATGATGGCTGGTGAGGCACTGCCTCACCTGCCTCCCCTGACCGCACGTCACTGGTCTACATTTATATGTGTTTCATCAGGTCTGAAGAAATAAAATTAGCAGCTATAGCTATTATCTTCCTGTTGCTTCCTGTCTTTGTAAATTCAATGTTTCCTGCTCAGGGTGTTAGTTGCCTTGAAATCTATTCCCCAAAAATACCACAGACTTGTAACTGTCTTTGAGACAACATGTGCTAAGAATTGACTTCATAAATATAAAATTAATAGAATTAAACTGCCTGATCAAATTTGAGTGAAATGCAGACAGGAACTGATGTGCTAAGGTTTGCTGCCTGCATCACAACCTCGTAACCTAGACACGTGAGCGGCTTTAAAAGTCAAAGTAAATGCTGATGTTAAAATCAGTCAGGCAAACTGTGCGAGTTTGGATGGGGGTTGGTACAGAACAATCAAACCCCAGAAAGAGAAGAACTTTAGGAAAGATTTTCTGTCTTCACAGGAACTATGAAGCTGATATCAGAGCAGACTCTGACCACCTTTCTGAAGAGTTTGGCTCGGACTATGACTTTCCTCATACCTATGCCCCAGTGTTTAATCCCTACAAAGAGAGTAGGTATCACATTACCAAACACCCACACACAGACATGTGAGCACTTGACAACTTTTGCATTTTCTTCTTTATGACTTTCTTGCTGATCCAAATTCCATTTTCATCCATTAAAACTTCCCCCCCCAACTTCAATCCCTTTTTCATCAAAGACCATAATCTGGCTCCACCTCTTTAGTTTAGAATTTTCTCCTCATTATTTTACCAAAAATGTTAATTGAAACATCAAAGTCAAGAACAGACACTAAAAGTTATGTCCATCAACTTATCTTCTGTCCTCTCCCTAATGTAGTGCATTTTATCGCTCATTAGGTGCTGGTGGCCATCTCCAGCAGGGTACGCCCTGGACAGGTCGCAGATGGATAGATAGTTAGATAGATAGTTAAAAATAAATTCTGTTTATTTGCGTAACACAAATTCATAACACATCTGATCAGTTCAAAGCAATCATGCAACAGATTCCAAAACAACAGCATATATTGCAAATTGATTGTTATCAATCCTTGAGGGTTTGTTACATGCATTCTCAGTCTGAGGGATTGACTTTACAGCAATCCCTCAGACTGAGAATGCATGTAGCGACAGTGGAAAGGTAAACTCCTCTCACTGTGAGGTTCTATTTGATCAAGTGACAATTGAAGCTACTACTATGATTACAACTATATCTGTTAACAACTTTTAAATACTAACAAAACAAACATATGCTCAATAACCAGGGTGTTTTCCTAGCTGAATACTTTGAGTTACACAAAATGGCAGTATATATGTGTATATATATAACTATTTTTATTCTGTTTTATGTCTGAAAAAGATAATGGACCCAGATACCAAGTTAGAATACATCAAACTAATCATTATAATTTTTTGACTCAATCAACATTGTAAGCACTAAAAATATTTATTGTTGTTAGTGAGTGATATGTGGGCTCACTTAGCTTCAGTACCTGTGACGTAACTTTCACTGATTCCTGACATGTTAAGCCAGACAAAACATCTCATTATCACTGCTGTCTCATATCGGTAGGCAATATCAGCGCTTTGGAATTTTCCATCACGGATGTTGATGAGGGCACCGTCATCCTCAACATCACACATCCGCTGACCTCCATCACTGTGGGAGGGAAGCGGCAGACCATCAAGGACATTCTGAAAAATGATCTCGGGTATAAGATCATCTACTACAAGTCTGGAAGCACAGGAAAGGTATGCTGCTTATTTGAAAACAGTATCTATGTCAGCGCTTTAGATTTAGAAACTCTGTTTTATATCAACAACTGTGATGATGGTCAAGCCCTTCTTGTTTTTAAATGTTTTTAAACTTCAGTTCAGTGAAACATATATATATGTGTGTGTGTGTGTGTACAACAAATTACAAAAACATACATAATGAATGAAGGAATGTATGTTGAAGCTTAAAGCAAGCAAGAGAACAAAAGTTAGA
Organism: Gambusia affinis; assembly: GCF_019740435.1. NCBI lineage: Eukaryota > Metazoa > Chordata > Actinopteri > Cyprinodontiformes > Poeciliidae > Gambusia > Gambusia affinis. The sequence goes on from NC_057879.1 coordinate 661,416, forward strand.
ACTGGGAAAAGGAAAAATACAACAAAATTGGGCAGATTACATAAAAAATTCAATTGAAATTGACAAAGTTTTTAAGGCTTTTGCATTGGTGCAGGACTTTAAAGAAGACAAATATGAAGATGCATAAGTAAAAATAGGCATTCAAATTTTACAGCAGTGGATATTAAATTTTGCTAAATTAACCAGAAAGGATGAATGATGGTTTCCTCAGAGTTGTTGCAAAATGAACTTTTGGCCAACATCTAAATATTATAATATTATCACAATAACATCTATGAAAAATGTAGAAGCTGAATTGCTCATATAGTCTCTTAATTTAACAAGATGTGTGAGTTTATGAAAGATAAACTTAGAGTAGTAAGTTGTGTTAACTTTTTATAAATTTTGTTAAACTTCCAAGAGTTGGATAAACTAGAGTTTTTAGGTTAGCACTTAAAAAAGTGAGAGAAGAAAAAGACAGGAGTGGGAACTATTTCCCAATGTTTTCAGTGGCGTGTTTTTTGTCTCCTGTGTGGCATCATGAATGAGATGGAAGTGTGTTTGTTACATTGATCTAACTCTTGTGTGTCATTAAAGCAAATGTTGGTTTTATTGCTACTAACAGATTGTAAAGCTTGAGAATTCACAGTAAATGTTTTGGAATAGAATTCATTGCGATGTTTAATAACTTTTATTTATCTGAACAGAAATTTTGTTTATGTAACTTGAAACAAGAAATTAAATTATTCTAAAGAAAAAGGCATAGTAATTTTAACTGGATATTGTGAGTAAAACTATTAGAGAAATGTGAGCTTTTTAACTAGGTGAGAGAAGTTTTTTTCTTGCATATTATGAAAAGAAAAAATTGGTTTAAATGAAAGAATAAAGCCCAGGTGGAAGACTGAAGGGAGATGAAAATCAAGCAGAATTGCATAGCAAGGAAAAGTCTAGAATCATTTACCAGCAAAGTGATCTAAAAAGCTGTTTCAACAGTTAAATAGCTTCCTGATGACCAACTGCTTGATGTTTATCACTCTGGTTTCCATGCTCACCACAGTCCTGAGAATCAAAGTGTTCAGTGGCATTCACATCAACAGACTATGGAAGAACCACAGTGCTGGTTCTGTTGGACCTCAGTGTGGTGTTCAACACAATTGACCATAATTATTGAAACATCTAGAGAGCTGGATTGGACTCTCTGATACAGTACTAAACAGGTTAGGTTTAGCACCAGTTAACTAACCTAACTGGTTAAATAAAGGTTACCAGCCTTGATCTGCTCTGCATCCCCAGAACTAGAACCAAACATGGAGAAGCAGCATTCAGCTTGTATGAACCACACATCTGGAACATCTGGGGTGGAGGTGGGTAGAAGCACAGTGGTGCAGGTGGGAAGCAGGTGGATCCACAGATGATGAGATTTTAAAGGGATTCTTGATTGAGGATTGGCTGCAGCAGGGATAAAGTGAGGATGCATCACCCAATGCAGCCTCACCTGCATAATGGCCATGATGGTCTTATGAAGCCACTCATTTGCACAAAAGGCTTCATAATGGCCTTTCTTCACTACTGGCCTAAAGGAACACTAACATGATAACAAGAAACCTCTGGCAGAACCAGAACCTGGCTCAGTGTGAGCAGCTATCTGCCATGAGCTGGGGGTTTGAGACGACAGAGCAGCCAAACCATAAAACCCCACAAATGCATTGATCTAGGTGTATTTTAAATGTTTAAGGAAAGATCGTTTGACTTTCATAAGTTATGAGAAATAAAATGTCAAAACTGAAAAAAACCCTGTTTCTTATTTAGCAGTTCTCTTGATGTCAGAGCTCAGGATCTAAAATGGTTTAAAGTATCTAGTTTTTACTCCACAAATAGTTTAGTTTGAAGTGGATTTTTAGTGGAGTGGATCTTTGTGCTTTCAACAGTGAGAGTCAAAAATCTGATTTCTATCTTACAGAAAGATAAGATTGCTGACTCCAGCTCAGTAGAAGTTTCAGGACTGGATGCTGGACAGAGCTACTGCTTCATGGTGGCAGCTTTCATTCCCTCCCGACCTAAAGCCACCCGACTTGGAGCCTGGAGCACACAGCAGTGTAGACGAGGAGACACACACTTCACACAAGGTGCTTGCACATAAAACAGCAGCAGAGAAGCATTAAGTGTTTTATCCATAGTGTAGTGAAGCAGTAGAGCTATTGTAATTAGTTACTTTCTCTCAAATATCAGTCATTTATGTGTGGGTATATGTGGGTAAACTATGTTTCTAAACATTTATTAGATTTCTGTAACCTCTGTTAAGATAAGTAAGACATTTGAGCTGTGAAAATTCACCCACCTTAAGCTGCGAGGGAGATTTTACCATCTTGTTGAAGATGGGTGAATTCAGCCTGGGTGTCTAATGTGTTTGAATACTAAATGCTGCATATATAGAAGAAACACAAATTAATGTGAAATATACATCTTAGTACAGTGGGGAGAACAAGTATTTGATACACTGTTGATTTTTCAGGTTTTCCCACTTGCAAAGCTTGAAGAAGACTGTAATTTTTATCATAGTTACTCTTCAACTGTGAGTGATGGAATCTAAAACAAAAATCCAGAAAAATACAATGTATGATTTTTAAATAATTAATTTCCATTTTATTGTGTGAAATAAGTATTTGATCATCTATCAACCAGTAAGAATTTTGGCTCTCACAGACATGTTAGTTCTTCTTTAAGAAGCCCTCCTGTTCTCCACTCATTACCTGTATTAACTGCACCTGTTTGAACTCGTTACCTGTATAAAAGACACCTGTCCACACACTCAATCAATCAGACTCCAGCATCTCCACAATGCCCAAGACCAGAGAGCTGTGTAAGGACATCAGGGATAAAATTGTAGACCTGCACAAGGCTGGGATGGGCTACAGGACAATAGGCAAGCAGCTTGGTGAGAAGGCAACAACAGTTGGTGCAATTATTAGAAAATGGAAGAAATACAAAATAACGGAAAATGTCCCTCGGTCTGGGGCGCCATGCAGGATCTCTCCTCGTGGAGCATCATTGATCTTGAGGAAGGTGAGGAATGAGCCCAGAAATACACGGCTGGACCTGGTCAATGACCTGAATAGAGCTGGGACCACAGTCTCAAAGAAAACAATCAGTAACACTCTACGCCGTCAAGGATTAAAATCCTGCAGTGCACGCAAGGTGCCCTTCCTCAAGCCAACGCATGTCAAAGCCCATCTGATGTTTGCAAATGACCATCTGAATGATCCACAGGAGGAATGGGAGAAGGTCATGTGGTCTGATGAGACAAAAATAGAACTTTTTGGTTTAAACTCCACTCGTCATGTTTGGAGGAAGAAGAATGATGAGTACAACCCCAAGAACACCATCCCAACCGTTGAAGCATGGCGGTGGAAGCATCATTCTTTGGGGATGCTTTTCTGCAAAGGGGACAGGACAACTGCACCATATTGTGGGAAGGATGGATGGGGCCATGTATCGTGAGATTTTGGCCAACAACCTCCTTCCCTCAGTAAGAGCACTGAAGATGGGTCGTGGCTGGGTCTTCCAGCATAATAACGACCCAAAACACACAGCCAGGGCAACTGAAGAGTGGCTCCATAGGAAACACCTTAAGGTCCTGGAGTGGCCTGGCCAGTCTCCAGACCTGAATCCAATAGAAAATCTTTGGAGGGAGCTTAAAGTCCGTGTGGCCCAGCGACAGCCCCGAAACCTGAAGGCTCTGGAGGAGATCTGTATGGAGGAGTGGGGCAAAATCCCTGCTGCAGTGTGTGCAAACCTGGTCAAGAACTACAGGAAACGTCTGATCTCTGTAATTGCAAACAAAGGTTTCTGTACCAAATATTAAGTTTCATTTTTCTGGTGTATCAAATATTTATTTCACACAATAAAATGGAAATTAATTATTTAAAAATCATACATTGTATTTTTCAGGATTTTTGTTTTAGATTCCATCACTCACAGTTGAAGAGTACCTATGAGAAAAATGACAGTCTTCTTCAAGCTTTGCAAGTGGGAAAACCTGAAAAATCAACAGTGTATCGAATATTTGTTCTCCCCACTGTACCTTACTTTGATGTCTGAAAATTTTTACTTAATAGTTTAAGCAGATCATAATCCTGAGCCCTTCCATCATGTCTGCAGGTAGGACAGTCATTAAAATGTCCTTCTGTAATATGTAACAAGTATATCTGAAGCTGGGCTCCAGTGTATTAGGCCACGTTGCAAAATATGTACCAGAGAGTTGTAGAACATGAGATTTAGGTGAGAAAATTCTCCTATAATATGACTGCTTCAGTGTCAATACAAATTTAAAAACGAACAACTCGTGTCAGGCAGGGACCAGAGAAACACAAGTGTTCTCAAAGTGAGCAGGTCTCTTCACAGAGCTGGAATCCAGCTGCTCTGTGGGATCAGAAAACCTGGAGTTTCCCCACAAACAAGTTTCCTACATGAAGTATTTTTCTAACCGTGACTCTTTCTGTTCCTGTAGATTTAAGCCTTGGAGCTTGGGTTGGCATCATCTTCATCCTAATCACAGTCATCATTGTCTTCATCACAGCAACTATCCTCTGCTGCAGAAGAAATCACAAAAGGCACAAAAACATCCAAACAGCTCAGTCATCAGTTCCTATTTAAGGCGCACAGTATTTTCTGTCTGTCCTTTTTTTACATTTATCTGAACACATTTCATGCTTTCTGATAGGAGGATGAATAGATGTGCATAATGAAGAAAATAAGGTTTTCAGTCACCAACTCCAGATTGATCCTCCTGCTTTATTGTTTATCAACAAAAAAGTTAAAACAATTCAGAAAGTCAGAACATTGCATTTCCATTAACAGAAAGTTGCCGGTATTACAGCCAAGGAAATGTTAAGTACTTCAGCATTGTTGTATAATTTTTAGGCTGGTTTTCTGTATAGCAACAACAATAAATCAGATAAAGATCCTTGAAAGTAGTTTTCTTTTAGTGTACCAACAATATAAAGAAGAAAGTTTATCTTGTTTATGTGGATGTTCTGATATTTTTTACTTCAATAGTTTATAAATTCTGTTATACATTATATTCCAATAAAAACGAAAAAATATTTCCTCCTTTCTTTCCATTGCACAGACTGAAATGACACTGTGTCGTATAGAGTCACTCCAAATCTTCGTGATTGCTGACGAGGCTGATGGTTGATTACTAACTGTGTTTAGCTGGGAGAGAAAGCAAAGAGGCAGATTGAGGAAAGATGCATAATCAACCTGAGATGAACAGAGACTCAAGGAAACAACAAATCAGCTGGAAAACAGCAACACTGATGTAGGAGAACAAAATACAAATGCACAAAGAACACAAAGAATAAATAAAAAAAGTAAATACTAAGAAACAACCTATGGCAAGACCTTTTCAACAATAGTGGTGGTTTCTGATATGGGCAACAACTGCCCAGGGTGGCATCTTGTGGGGACAGCATGATCGCCTCCACCCTGCCTCCATCCTCCAAAGTCTCTGGGCCCCTGCTCTTACAACAGAGGATCTGGATGCAAATAGTAGGTAATACTTTGTGTTTGTTTATTGTGTTATGTTTTTATTGTGTAAATCACATTGAAATACTTATAGCTAAAATGTGCTATGCAAATAAGCTTGACTTGAATATCACAGGACTTGAGCTGTTATAAACAAACAACAAGGAAGATGGATCAAGTTCTTTAAGATAGTATTTGACATGAATTGGTTCTAAAATATTAACTAAGTTGAATTCATGGATTAATAGTGATGAATTCAGTGTTAACACCAAGGTCAAATATGGCTGTCAAACTGATGGTTTCACTGACAATACTGGATTTGCCGGTAATGGAAAAACTGGGCAGATAAATGGTTGTTATGGTAACCAGTGCAGTTGTAACTGAAGGCAGGACCTGGTAAGTGGGCAGCAAGCCAAGCTGAAGTCAGATTGATTTATCAGCCATCGTGTGTTACAACTCCAAGGTCTTATAAATATAGACCATGCATTCCATTTCACTTTCAAATATGCAAAATATCTTTAAGGTTTAATGTTTCTCCATGACATTGTCTGTCACTTGGTGCTCCTTATATTAAGATGATGTCTCATGTACAATTCAACTGGCACTCTAAATAAATAATCAGACTAGCTGTTGGACTGACAGTTTTATTCCTGGAATACTTCACAAAATGTACCATTTACACTAGAACAGTTTTTTTTTTTATCTGACAGACAATAAACACATTATTACAGCAGGAAACTGTTCCTCCAACAGGTTCAAACACAATTTCGCTGACTGTCATGTGACTTAACATGGCTTTTAACAAACAAAAAGATTAATGAATAAATAGAGACTGTTTAAATGAGGAGGCACAGATAAAGTGTCAACAACTCTTCTGCATGGGTAACATTTTCTGGTTAAAATTGCATTTGCAATCTATAGCATACATAAGAATAAAAAAAGATGGTTTTAGACATTTCCTAAAATGTAACAAAAACCATGCATAGATAGAAAATTTTAATTTTATAACAAAACTATTTGTTCTGTTTATTTATTGGAACTCCCTGTCAGATAATGTAACTTGGAGCAGGTTGTCAGGATTCTAACTGCATCAGTTAATTTCACAATAAAACTGGGTTATGCAAAAATTGATCAGCAAATACATGAACACATTAACAAGAAATAGTTTATTAAAGGAAGATAAAGTATAAAATCTTTCATAACCTGAAAAAGATGCTTTCATCTCATTGCAGCCCTATAGTAGAGTTGATGTATTTCTGAGTGTCATTGGTTGTAGCATTAAACATTTAGTTCCTGTTGCACTCAGTCGATTCTGGACCCCAGTGGCTGCATCAGGCAGTGCATCAGCCCTCTTCTGTTCTTTCCAAGAATCTCTTATGTTTTTCACACCAAGAAACAAACATGATTTTTATGTTTAAATATCATGTCCCGTAATAAAATATTTCAATATTTCTTGCTTATATATGTAAAATCTGGTTAAAAACTGAAGTTAAATCTGTGTTTTGCATGTACCAATAATTTCAGATTCATGGTTCAGTGTGCTTGAATGAGATATTGCATGTTTACTCTGCAATACACAGATGTTCTAAACTGGTATTGGTCGGTCCAACATCGTGTACATGATGCATATATACTGTACATAACAGAGTAAATGTGTTTTACTTTAAAATATCTCATGCACAATAAAAGAGGAATCATATGGTTGGCTTGCTCAACTATGTTCATCTGCTGTGTACAATGGAAGATTTTCAAACACTGAACAAGAAGCAATAATGTTTCAAAAAGACACCTTTATCTTTTCCACACACGACGGCTCGCAGCCAAACTAAAGGTTAGGTCACTTAGCATCCAGCAGAGAATATCTCACTGTTTATAGTTGAACTCTTTCATGTTTTGGTTGTTGTTGTGTGAAACTGCATGTTGCCCTGTAAAAACAGATTTAATATTTGCTACCAATCATTTCACAGTGTTTTTATGTAGCCATGAGGTTTTTAGCGTGAGGATTTAGTTTTCTGTATGTTTATTTCCTTCCTGTGTTGTCCAGTCTGCCTCTTGATTAGGGTTCGTCTCCCCTTATTACCTTCCCTGTGTATTTATACTCACCTGTGTCTCTTGTTCCCTGTCGGGTCCTTGTCTATCATCAATTGTCAGAAGTCTTACATAAGTTGTCGAATGTTTGTTCCAGTTGCTACCAGAATCAAAACTATTACTGCTGATCATCTGTGCTGCCTGGATTTTTGTGCATCAATTTGTCATTGAAAACCATCATTTTTCCACTATTGCTGGGTCCTGCCATGTCCATCCGCACTACTACAAACCGCACATCTTGACATGCAGTGTCTTAAAACATTTTTGGTCAAGATCTTTTTGAGAGCAGTGTGAAGACATAATATCACAGGTGATGGATACTTATCATACATAACAGTCTCCTGTAAAATATCCACCAACCCAAACTTAGATTCCCATTTGAACAAACATATTTCATAGCACTTCTCTTCTTTTTCTACCATTTTATGCCAGTCAGGATTTTCCCTGGATTTTCGCTAAAATCTGCCCCTGTAACCGATATGTTGGAAGTGTTTGGCATTTCTTAGGAAATAAATAAGTAAATGAATGATTAAATAAGACTCTACTCAGAACATGCCAGACAGAGTGCCACACAAGCAATGTGAGGCTGATTTTCAGGACTAAAACCAAATCGTGGCACTTGGACTCTATTCTTAAAAAGGAGATATTTGCTGCCCCAAAGCAGTGGCTTTGGTTAAAATTTACCAATCAACCACACAACCACTTTATTATGTAAATTTGTTCAGTTGCTTATTGGAAGGAATATCAAATAAGCTCATCACATAACGGCAACTCAATGAAACAACTTGCTGAAGCTCAAACCGACCCAGCATGGTCGGGCCGAAGTCCTGAATCTGTCTGATGAAAATCACATCATTTTGTTCTCAGCCTCATGCTGCCTGCCTCTTCTTGTCACAATCTCCCTGGTGAACTTTTCACCCCTCTCAGCATGTGAAACCAATGTGTGTTTAGTCTGATGGTTGTTTAGGAGGGAAAAGTGATAAGACACCAATGTTGACCTTTCATTTCAACTACTCAGATTCATTATTCATTTTCTACATCTGTTCGACTGAAACACTGAACTCCCCTCCTCGGTTCTGGTCTGAAAAAGTAAAATGAGATTTTTCAACTTGATGGTTATTATTTCCTGCTCCGAACTTGTGAACTCGTAATAATTGTTCCTCTCTGCTGTGATCTCTGGATCTACTTTGCTGTAGTAAACCATGCATATGTTATACCACCATAATACATTCTGCAGCAGGAGGACTGTCACAGGAAATCAGCTTGCTGTATTTTCTGGATCTCTAAGAGTGTGCAAAAACTAACGCCCCACAACCATGTGACTGCACGTCAACAGTTTCAGGCAGATAATGCACTCAGAGAGCAATGTTGACATTTCTCTTCAAATATTCCACTTCCACTATCTGGTTTTTGTATCTATAAGAAATATGAATACTTTTGAGGAAAGTTTATGTTACACAGAAAGTAATTCTGTACATTTGTATGGTTCTTCATTAAATAACCACTATAATAATAAGACTCTTGGGGAGGGAAACGGCATTGTCGTTGTCCATGGAGGAGGCTGGCTGAAGAAAGTTGTGGGGCTCTCGCTGTGCACATTTCATAAAGCCGAAATATAGGATTCAAGGAGGCAGCGGTAACCCTGTTGGCTAGGGGTGTAATGGATCCTGAAGTGGAAGAGGTGTCACTCAGGTGATCTGCACCTTTGCATTAAAGTTGTGTGTGAAAAGACCGCAACCACATAACTGCACGTCAACTGTTCACCTTTCCGTTAAGCATATGGTAGACTACAGTGTTTCAGAAACTATGGATCTATTGTAAGAACTATTGTAAGAACTCTCAGGTTTCAGAGAACTCTCTGAAAAAGACCAAATAACCAGTGAGCAACAGTTGTGTTGACTGACATGCCTTGCTCATTTCACATGTCAGAGAAGGACAGACTGCTTCAGAATGGTAGAAATAGAATACATTCTTGTTCCAAAGTATGCAAAATGTCATGAATGAATGCAAAGATGGAGGACCTAGAGGTGAATGACAAACAGCAGCAGAAAAGTATAAAACAAAAAAGCTCTATTCCAGCAAAGGACAAGAAACTGCACCTACAATTCATACAGGAGAACGTGTCCGCTATTGTCATAACTATAGGTCTTGATTTTAGCTGTCAGGGACAAAATTTGGTGAAACAAGTTGAAAGCATGGATTCATCCAGCAAATAGTATTTTACGCCACTGAAACTGAAACGGTTTACCATGCACCAACGGCCCCCACAGTCACCAGACATCAGTCCTACAGATCATCTTTGGGATGAGATGGAACAAGATATTCACATGAGAAATGTGAACTTCTCATGTGAATATCACTGTGCTGGAGACAAGCACACCTGCAGCAGTGACTATGTTACCATGGAAATAGACCTGAACCATAAAGGTATGAACTGCACAGCAGAACTAAAGATCTCCAGCAGATCTTTTGAAATTCTTCAGTTTGTGGCTGAAAGGTGGGCCAGCATATCTGACTGATGATGAATTAGATGAGATCTGGAGAGCCTGGTGTTTGGTGTTGTGTTTATTTCAATGTACTTAAAAACTTATGATGTCTGTAGCATATTATCCTGTTGAAAGGAGGCACCAGTGACCTACATGTCTGTAGGTCACTGATAGATTTTGCTCAAACTGGATGGGTATACAAAGGCAACAAGCTCACAATGTTGTTTTGTGTGAGACTCAATTTGGTTTAGCAAATAAAATCCTTTCTATATTTTATTACTGTGTGGAAGAAAGGAAATAATATTTGCTACTTATACTATTTGACAGGTCTGAGCTGTGGATTTAGCCAATCTTTAAAATTGTTGGGCGCTTCTATATATAATTTGAGAAAACCTTTATTTTTTCCATCAACTGCCTTCACTGTTTTACAATTTGTATTTATTAGGACTTTGTATTCAGGTCAACTCCCACAAAGGATGACTGAAATGAAAGCAACTTTTCAAAAATATTTTCTGCCATTTGCAATTAATTTTTAAAGAAAAGAAAAACAGAAAAAATGTATTAAAATCAGAAATTGTATTTCAAAAAATGGAGATTTTATTTTTAAGCCATATCGCCCAGCCCTAGAATAATGTAAAGAGCATATTAAGGAGCCAAAGTGAAAATGTGCTGCACAGTTTAATCCAACTCAGACGTCATGACAAGCATGTCAGTATTAAGCCTCTCCCACCCTTTATCTGAATCTGAAAGGTCGATAGAGGTCACATAGTTACGGGGGGGCTGGATGTATGTTGAAGTTGTTTATAAAGTTCTACATGTGAAGAAATTAAGGACATTTGTTCAGTCATGTTTGTTAAGGATCATTGATGTAACGATCCTTTTGAATAGTGAATAAAAATTAAGACCTGGAATTCTCAGTGTTCAACAGAATCAGAAAGAGGTGCATTACTTTTGTCACATTTAAGGATTAAGTGTTGATCTCAGAATCAAATTTAAATGATTGGTAATTACCTTCAAGAGGTAAGAAAATTATTTATTTAATTCTATATTTATTTTAAATGTCAAAGAGAACCTATGTTATTTATTTTCTTTTAACATAAATATCAGAAGTGAAATAGACAAATTTTTGATTGGTGTCTCTGTGTTGCAAGGATGACTAATGTACCCTAATGTCATTGTAATGGGCAAGAGGAAGGTGTACCCCACCTCCTACCCATTAGAAGAACTACTTAAAAGTCTGGTATGTAGTCTTTTCCCTGCTCTTGACTTGTTGAGTGTTTTCAAAGAGAGAAACTATAGTTAACCTTGTTTTTTTAATGACCTTCCTTCTCATTTAAAGTCAGACTTAGATCTCTCTATATGTGTTTGTAAGTTCACTTCCTTGGCTCTGGCCCGTTTCCCTAACATATTCCTGGCACTCAGTGGTGACAATGGAAGTGTTTTTGTTTCAATCACAGCTGGAGAATGCTCTGTTTTTTCTCACTCAATTTTTCTTTAGAATAACATATCCCTTCTTTTTTAACTATAATATTTAAAATAACCTCAGGTTTTTCATTAGATTTAGTCCATTTTATTGTAGAGTTGGTTGGAGTGAAACTGACAATGTTCTCAGAGATGACCTTTCTTGTTATCAAATAATTTATCTTTATATCTTATGATGTAACTTCCGTGTGCTCAGGCTTTAAAAGAGAAGCAAAAAAACTATGGGGGAATATTTCTGCTATAATCCAAGAGCACACATTTTCAGTCTGAAAGCAGGATTTTATGTTTTTTTTAGTTCTCAAAAGTTTTAATATTTTTGCTCACATTTATATTTTAAAAGCAAGACTTCATGTCTTTCTTCTCAGAACTTGTAACACTTGTACTCAAAACTTCTCCTCCACACTTAGTCTGTTCTCTGACTGCTCGCTTATGAAACCTGTAACTGCCTTTTGGCACAGTCGCCTGGCAACCTCTCAGCCAATAGAATGAAAGTGTTTTACTGATTGCATTTGTTTCCTTCTAGCGGGTGTGCCTGTGTGGCTATTATTGATTATAAGTCATGTGGCTGTGTGGACAATTGTTTGAACTGTTTTACAATACAAACTGCATTCACTGGTATTACTTTTCACAGCTAAGAATGAAAGAAAATAAAAACCTAATTTTTACAAGCAGAATTACTTGACTTTACAGCCAGACACTAGCTCCTAAACAACAGAGAAATATTTGCTATTTTTTCAAGGCGTAATCACTGATCACTGATTGTTATTTTCTTAGTGTAGCTAACGTTTTCATACTGTGTTTTCTAATGAGAGAGAGCTGTTAGAGGGGAAGTTCATGAAAGACCAGGGGATTTTGTGAGGAGAGGTCAGTCAGGATCAGAGCTGGAGCTGCTGTTCTTCAGTCTCTGTTTCACAGCTCAGCTTCACAATGTCGGTATTTAAATATGCTATAAAGATATTACGAGTCAGGGCCCAACATGCTGAAAATAACTTTTTTTCTGAATTTGAAGGAATCAGATATGTATTTTCTCTGACACTTTTGGATAATTTCTCTTTTATCCTTGGCTTTAGCCTGTGTACCAGGACGTCTCAGAAATCATTGGACTTCTCCCAGTTTGACCAGCAGACTGAACTCCTGCCTGTGGGCAGTGTTCCCAGTATAATATGGATAAATAAATTTGTGTTTATTGCATGCTTTTATTCTTTCACTTTGTATATTTTTAATAGAAATATATATTATACATGTTTTTCTTCATATCTTGAAACATTAAATGCACATTAAATTATGGCATCATGTAAATATGTTTTTGAATAAAACACTGTAGAAGAATGTGTCTGTTCATCAATGTTAATATGAAAACTATTTATCGAATAATTTCTATCAAATAAAAGCATTGTGCTCTTTATTAAGAAATCCCCCCAAAACAATTAAATAACCACATCAAAAGTAAGAAACCTTTGATGTGTAATCAAAGGAACCACTGTCTTTATTGGTTCCTTTGATTACCAAATAAATTAGTGTGTGTAAGGGAATGTGCCAATGACAGGTATTAACTTAATATACTTTGTAGAACAGCACTTTGAGAAATTCGGTCTATTTACTTGTATTAGCTTACTGGCAGATAGGCCACATTCAATATGGCGGACGCTGTGACGTATTGCAGCATTGGGCCGACCCGCTCGATGAGGCGTCTGTGTATTCATGTCTATGTATAGATATATATGTATCTATAGATCATATACATAGAGAGATAGACATGAATATCTCTCTATATACAGAGGTAGATATATATATCTATACAGATAGATATAACTATATATTGATATATCTATCTATGCAGATAGATCGATATCATGTCATGACTATGTTGTCTCTGCGACAGACTGGCGACCTGTCCAGGGTGTACCCCGCCTCTCGCCCGGGACGCAGCTGGAGATGGGCACCAACAACCCTCCCGACCCCATTAGGGACGAAGGGTGTTCAGGAAATGGATGGATGGATGGACTATGTTGTCTTTGGCTGGGCGAACAAAGTCCTGCCTAAGATCAGCAGATGTTAGCGATCAGTAGCACACTGCTGGTGGATGTTTAAGGTGCTACGGAGCAGAAAGCTGACGCCATTGTTTCTTCCTACATCCAGTGGGTGTCGTAGGTTGCTACAATCCATAGTAGCCACACAGGCACACCCACTAGAAGGAAACAAACACACCCAGTAGAACACTTTCGTTGTAGTAGCTGAGAGGTTGCCAGGCGACTGTGCCAAAAGGCAGTTACAGGTTCTTAAGTGAGCAGTGCAGTGAGTCTGAGCAGAGTGTGGAGGAGAAATTTTGAGTACAATCATTACAAATTTTGAGAAGAATGACTAAGTCCTGCTGTCAAAATAAAAATCCTGCTTTCAGACTGAAAATATCTGCTCTTGGATTAAGGCAGAAAAATTCCCCCATAAAAAACACACTTAAACTTAAACTCTGGAGCAACATGTATAGGTATATTGAGGTGTGTTTTAACAGCTGTGCAGTTCAGGATATAATAGAGTAAATTTTCATGCAAAGCAATGACCAAGGCTGAATCAGGATGAGGATCACATTTAAAACTACACAATGTGGAGTGACTGATCAGTGGAGGCCCCTCCATGCTCTGACCACATTCTATGACTGTTTTAGCCTAAACTACTCATTGACAATTACTCTCCAAGTCACAATTGTAGAGTTAATTAATTCATGTATATACACATCTCTGGAGTCTTTCTGGAATGGTATACATTTCCCACAAATAATGTATTCACAGTCAACTGGTCCAGTACTTTTACGTCTTCTCCACCTGAATAACTCCGATTTCTGGATGACAAGTAATTTACTGGCATGGACACATGTAACTCCACAATAATGTATTTTTACTTTCTATATAATGCTAAATTCTTTTCATTAATATTTTCTGTTTAATAACCTATTTTTAATTTAATCTCTATTCTGTTTTCTTTCACAGGAAAACAAAATGTTATTGCCTTTGTCAGAAGACAGTGCAGTTATAGCAGAGATCACTTCAAGTCAATACACTGGGATGTGGCTTTCTCCTTGTTCTGAAAAAAACAAAAACAAAAACATTTGTCATTAGAATAAGCATTTTTCAAGCTCAGTTTAACCCAACTTCCCCACACCAAGGTTAGGCTGAAAACACCTGCATTGTCTTTTAGCTATTTATCCTAAAAGATGTTGCTACGCTCTGCACTTCTCTCTTTTCAGTGATGAATGCTTATTTACTGCACAGGCTTCATAGTGTAGCTTCCCTCATGATGAAGCTGGTGCATTACATAAATAATGTCCAAATGTTAGTGACAAGGAAAAATCAGATCCAGACATTTCCATCTTTACCAGTCCACTCCTCCAGCACGCAGTCATTTCTCAATAGCATGAGCTCCCAATTCCAAGATAACAAATGAATATTATCAAGCTTAGGAAACAGTTTCTGTAAAAAAAGGTTAGTCACCTTAAATGTCTTCAAGATTTCAAACTTACCTTGAGAGATGGTCTTGGAGGTCTTACAGGTCTTTGAGGGTGTACTGGATCTGGAGCAGATTTTGGTGGTGGTTTGTCTTGGCTTTTTTTCAGTGGTTCCAAATCATCAGCTACATCAGGACAACCAATATATCCTCCAGCACCAAATACTGATCCCAGATCAGCTCCAAAAAAAATCTGACTGTTTGGGGAATCAGAAGTAGTTGAGTCATGTTTGGCTGACATTCTGCTGATGGTCTTGTTAAGTGTGTCAGTTGTAGGAATATTGGTGGTGTTGGTAGAAGAGACATCTGTGTAGCCAAGATCCAATCTTTGAATGTTGTTTGATTCTAGATCACTGTCTGAGCTGTTATTGGAAAAACTGAGATTGAGTTCTGTTTCAACAATGCCTTGATTTCCTTTTACGTTGGCTACTTTTTTATGACTGTACATGTCGGGTGTCTCTTGGTTGTCATGGCTATGTAAATCTAGCAATTCCCGATTTTCAGCAATGGTGAGATTCTGGGGTTCCTTGTTATGATGACAATCTGAGTCAAGTACTGCCTGATTTTCTGGGTCATAAAAAGTCAGAAGCTCTTGATTTTCATGACTATCTAAATCCAAAACTTCCTGGTTTTCAGGATATGAAAATCCTTGTAGTTCCTGATTGCCACTGACGTCTCTTTCCAGCACCTCTTGATTATCGTAATTACAAGGTTCAGGGAAATTGTCCTTGTTGATATTTGGACAGGTCTCCACCACCTCCTGATTTTCATGAGAACTGGTATCCACGAGTTCCCTTTTTTCATGGGTAACCAGCCCCTTGTTGAATGAACTAGGTGGCTCTAACACTTCTTGGTTTCCAGTACTTTTATAATTTATGACTTTCTGAAAATTGTAGTCACACTCTTCAAGGACCTCTCGATTTTCATATGTCTGAGCATTCAATACTTCCTGCTTAGCATAGTTGAAGTTCTCCAATTCTTCATGGCTTTCATAGGTTGCTTCCAGGTCATTATTGCCACAGAGGTCTAAAACCACCTGGTTCTCTTCATCAGGACTGAGTTTAAAGCCATAAGGGTCAGAGTCACACACAATTTGACAGGCAGAGATGTCAAACCCATAGGGATCAAAATTTTGCTCATAAGGAGACGATGATGGATCAACATCAAAGAGAACATTTTCTGCATGTTCTGGGCTCAGCTCTGCTTCATCCGGATCTACTAGAGTGTGGCTAGAGTTCTCTGGACTGAGTTTAAACCCATAAGGGTCGAAACAAGATGGACTGGCTGAATTATAGCTTAAATCTAAATCAGTTTGATGAGAGTCAGATTTAATAACATCTTTTTTCTGAGAGTCCATTGGATTGTGGGAGTATTCTGCCTTTCTGGGTTTCTCTGTAGTGTTTTCTACTCCTTTTGTTACCTCACAGGGAGGTAAATCTTGAAGATCAGTTTGCTTTACGTCACTTATGCATTTGGATTCAAACATCAATTTGTCCCTGTGACGATGACTGATAGCCTGAGTTGAAACACAACTGGGACCTAGCAGAAAAAAAAGGCAGGATTACAATGAAGTGTGGAATCTAAATCAGATTGAAATGTGCATACAACCTAGAAGAAAAGAAAAGAGTGTTGTTTATGTTATAAAAAGGCAGAAAATTATAAAGTTTTTGATTTAAGTAAAATGCAAGTCACGAACTATAAAAAAGCTTATTTTTGCTCTCCAGCATTGACCCTTGCTTGTAGTTTTGTCTCATAATAAATTTAAACCATTTAAGAAGTCTCAGCAATAGTTTCTGCATATATTGCAGTTTATATGCAAGTAATGTACCTGAGACACAATGGTTACAACATGTAACTCATGCACCAACCCCCTGAACCAATTCTACTAAACCACAAGAACAATTCCTGCTTTACACTGAAATTGCAGCTCTAAGATACAATTTTTGCAAAACACTGCACACAATTTTCTGCATCTGGCACAACTTCCGTGAAGAAAATCTTTTGTTTTCACAAGGAACAACACTGTCATTTAAAACTCTAAGTCAATTGCTCTACTATAGACACTGACTTTTTACACAGACAAACACCTGTCACAAAGTTTTACAATAATAATTCAGAACCTTAGCATAAAAAATCAACAGGTTTTGGAGCAATGAATTGCAACATTGGAAAAACATCCAGAACCTAAAGAGTTACAGGACGGAAACAGCCAAGGACTTTGCCGTCCTCTGATCATTATCGCTGTAGCACCCATCATCTGGACTTTCCAAAGTGAGAATGGGTAAGACATCTACTCTCTCTAGAAAACTGCAGTACTCAACGACTCCAGCATTGCCTGTGGACTGTTCTGTATGAAACATTACTAACATGTAAGCTGGAATGTCTTCAGTCCCCTTAACAGGAAAATGGAATCATGAATATGATCCTAGAAAATAGTGACATAACATTACGGCAAATGCAAAGGAAAATAATTTTCAAAATATTGATACACTCTAAAACATTTGAATGTGATTTAACTTGGAAATACAATTTCACTCAACAAGAAAATTGTATTGGTTTTTACTCAGAAAATAAAGTTTATAAAGTTGATTTAACAAGAGACACAGTGTCTATTTTCTTTAGCTCTGGTACTTCATTAATCATGAATTGTGAGTTTTAACTTAATGCTTCAATTTAAATCAATTCAATTTCCTTCACCTAGTAAAAAGCAAACATTTCTCTATTAGTTTTACTCAATATCAAGTTAAAATTGCTACTTTTTCTTAGAATAATTTAAATTCTTGTTTCAAGTTACATTAACAACATTTTTGATCTGTAAGTAAGTCCTACATAATCCCACAATTGATTAAAATTCAAAAATACTGTATTAGTCCCAAAGGAAAAATACATTTTCTTGTAACTTATATTAATTCAAATTCTTCAGAGTTATTGTAGATAGTGATGGCAGTTGGCAGAAAAAAAAATCTATTGTAGTGGATCCTGAGAAGTTGCTACAGGTACAGTCTCACTCTCAACAGTGTATATATTACATATATTTCAGAATTGCAATCATAATAATTCACAACAGTGACCATTCCATGTTTATTTCTGATAGTCCTGTGTTTCCGAGTGTCCTTGAGCTAGAGATGGCTGCAGTGGAGCACCAGTTCATCTTCATTGATAAGGTTGGATTCAACTTCACAAAAAGACTGCAGTTAGCCACCACCATGCTGCCCTGGGCCCCGGGCATGGTGTTTTCCATGCTGCCCTGGAAAACACCATGGCAGCATGGTGTTTTCCATGCTGCCCTGGAAAACACCATGGCAGCATGGTGTTTTCCATGCTGCCCTGGAAAACACCATGCTGCCATGGTGTTTTCCATTCATCAGTTTTACATTGAGCGCATCAGTGTTCAACTGGTTTTTATGTCTAATCATCTGATGTGTCTTCTGAAAACAAAACACAATTTTAAGAGAATGTTGTTTTGAATGTGAAGTTCTATTTTTTTAGGAGAATTGAAGTGTTCTGTCCATTGTGTGTTTTTTGATTTGTGTGTAGATTTCTGAAAGTATGAGGCATGCTTTTCGAAATTGCCTAAACAATCAAATCGTTACAATAATAACAGTTCAGTTTTCACTAAGAGTTTTGAGATTAAATCTATGCCAATTTCTGTACCAGAACAGTTCAGTTTTCCAATGTAAAATCTGGAATTAACCAACAGATTTTCTAAACCTACTTCACCTTATGACATGAATTTTATAATTTTGTTGTTTTTTTTCAAACTATGATCAAAAATGAGTTTCAGTTTTTGCCCCATTCAAAGACCAAAACTTTACTTTACCGGATTAAAGTTTTCTTACCTTGTGGTCCTTCTGTGTCCTCAGTGGTAGCCACCTCAGCTAGAAATTCATGGTGGTACTCTATTTTAGAGGGTGAGGAGACAGGACAGAGATCTAGCTCATACCCGCTCGGGTCTGATTCTATGGAATGCTGACCTGGACACTTCCTCTCCAGGGTTGGTTCTGGCATGAACTCTTCTGATGAGCTCTGAATGGGTTTAAAGCCAGTGGAATCGTCTACAACAGCAATGACATCCAAGTCTTCTCTGCTATAGCTGATTTCTATGTCACTATCTTCATCTGGGAATTCAGATTCAAAGCACTGAGTTCCTGTTGAAGCTTTGTTTTCCGCACATGACAAACTGGTGTCTGCCTCATTTTCCAACTCGTCATTAGCACTGGGAAGGAAAATATCTTTTGCAAAAGGATCAGTGCCTTTGAAAGGGTCTGAGGCAAAACCATCTGAAAAATGAGCAGAAAATATGAATAAATAACTGGTTCATTTAACAAATAATCATTTAAACTTGTAACAGGTTAAAAACATCAAGAAAAAAAAGTTTTATAAATGTAAAAGTATTTTCTACAAACTGATTTAGATCAAAAATGCTGTGTTGTGTTTAATTTAGTTCCAATGTGAAAGGTTATTGAGATGTTTAGGAAATGATGGTTCCTTACCAGATGAGTCTGTTTTAGGAAACAGGTCCTCATTGAAGAGATCATCTACAAGGCAAGAAAGAAATAGGAAAACATTTTTTGCAAATGCAGTGCTTGTTATAAGCATTTGACTACCTGCTGAGTACAATCTTTATGCATCTAGCATCTGAACCAAGGCAACTATGCTGCAAAGCAGCCTCAATATTTGATGCTACTACCATAGTGCTCTACAGTAGGAAAACTGTGCTGATTGCTTTACTTTGGTCAATGACGCTTGTTTTTCCAGCTTCTCGAGCCATTTGAGTACCTCAGCTGCTCTTAAGCATCTTTTCCAATTTTCTTTTATATGCCAGTTTGTTGACGTGCTGGCAGGATACGTATAGGAACACCATCAGCTTGAGACTCATTTTGCCAAAGTGCACCACAGAGTCCAAAAGAAAATAATTTCTGCCTCTAGCATTAGGCTTTGCAATGCCCACTTCTGAGCAAATAAATTATCATTTTATATATATATATATATATATATATATATATATATATATATATATATATATATATATATATATATATATATATATATATATATATATATATAGAGAGAGAAAGAGCGATATCTAGATATCTAGATATCTATCTACATAGTGACGTGCGGTCTGGGGACTCCACAACTGCAGAGTAAGAGACAGTAACAGTGAGCTAGCCATAAAGTAAAGTCAAATATAGCGATATATTTATAGTCTTCTCCTCTTACCACAAACAATCAGTTATTAATAATCACATTATTATACCGCCGCAGCGTGGCAGTGCATGACATGTAGAAGAATTGTCTTTTTGCCCTCCAGCGTTGTCCACTTGCGCAAATTATCCTTATGTCAATAATATGCAGGTGGTCTATATTTGTAAATCTGATTATGATTAAGTCAGGGCCTCACCAGCTATGAACCTCACCGCACGTCACTGATATATATGTATATTTTATAAAGTTGGTCTCATATGGTTATATTTGTATTATTTATACTTAATACCTCAGATGAAGTAGCTTGTCAAAGAATGAGCAATTCCTCCTTGGAGATCAATAAAGTATATTCTATTCTATTCTCTTTCAAGACCCTGGTAGTTAAGTTACTGACACTCTCTCTATGGATTGGTGGGTAAAGGAAGTGCTGTCAATGAAATCTCTTTTAAAGATCTCAGTATTCATCCACTGTGTGCATAATTATTAGGCAAGTTTTAGTTTTGACCATATCATCATTTTTAGGTATATTTTCCAACTCCAAGCTGTATAAATTTGGATGCTTATTGAATATAAACATATCAGCTCATTTATATTTGCTTAATGGGGGAGGGTGGGTCCTAATGAGATCAACACTCTATATTAAGGTGTGCATAATTATTAGGCACCTTCAGTTAAAATCGCGAGTGCTGAAAAATTGACCAAAAACGAGATTTAGCTGACTCTGAAATGTACAAAATTGTAAAAACTCTTTCAGAGGGATGTGACAGTGGTGAACCAACAAAGACCCAGGCTATCTATTTTGTATTACAAGAAGTTAAGAAAGATAAAACTGAGAGTTTTCCCATTTCTATCACCTAAGGCCAAGTTGTGAAACCACAATCTTTGCTGGCCAGTGGCCTGCAGCTTTGAGATGTGTCCCTCATCAAGCAGACCTGAATGAAATGGCTGAATTAGCTTTACAGTGAGTCCTGCTAATGACCTATTTGATTCAAGTGTGCTGAAACAGAGATACATCTAAAAGTTGCAGGACAACAACCCTTTGGGATTGGAGTTTGACATGTGTGAACCTAAAGCATTTTCACCTGAGAGGGAAAGGGATTTATCTAACTTGGATCACAAATATTTCTCTAGCTAAAAATGAAACATGCCTTTACAAATGTTGCAGATCATTCTTGCCTTTCTGATCTAAGTCGCAGATACAACTACGTTCCAGATGGCAGTCCTGTCTTCATTTTTATATATTCAGAAAGTAATCCACTCAGGATTTCTTAACCCTCCTGCAGTCTTAGGAGTCAGAGTCATTTAGAATATTTACAAGTATTTTCGTCTGGTTCTGGAAACTGATGGTACGATAGGGCAACACCTCTCTTTCCTGCTGTCCAACCGTGACATCTGCAGCACTCCTCCTGAGTGTTACGCTAAGATAACAGGAGGATTAAATGATGTACCTAGATATATGATGGCTGATTCGCTTCTCTAGGCTTGAAGTGACCTGACACAGCAGCCTATTATCTTCATTGACTACTTCAGTAGTCAATGAAGTCACCACCCCTCAAACTATGTTTTTCAAGATGACTAAAATGCCTCAAATAAAAATTTTCCACCTTTAACTTCCGAAAGGCTGCACCTGCCAAATTTACAAGGGTCTGGAGTTAAATCAAGAATATCTGTCTAGTCTAAAAGAGAGAAACACGTTGCCATAGAAACATTTAGCCAGTTTCAGTTCCATAGTTGAGCATTTACAGATCATGTTATTTGTTTGTTTAGTAGCCTTTCATTTTAGAAATATCAATTGTAAAACCAAAAGTCATCTCTCTGGAGGCTGTTTTGCAATAAAACCTGCATCCAAGCCAGTTTAGGAGTTACTCTCTAGACCATAACACCTTCAAGAGATTCAGGACCACCAGCCAGCTAGGCAACATCATGAAGGTTAGACTTGTCTTTCTGTCAGCCTTTCTGTATTTTCAGTTGCCTATTTGAGTTGTGTGTAAAGATTGTTTCATACCAGAACATGCTAAAAATGTCTGTCAGCTTATATTTCATGGTAACCCCTTAATCTTACCTTTATTAAGTGCATTTAATTTCCCTTTGTGATAAATAAAGTATTTTGAATTTAATTTGTATTTGAAATAAAACTGAGGCATTTTAGTAAATTCTATTAATGACCTTGTGCTTGTTACTTTTGTGTCATATTCTTGTAGACTCAAGAAAAATAGCATCCAGGAGAAGAAATCCTGGAAGCTTTCTTTGAGCTATGTGTACTATACGTACTGTCTGTCTGACAGTAAGTAAACAGGTTGACTTGGTAGAAGTCCAGCTGATTTAGCGGGGTTGGGTTAAGAGTAGCAGCTTCTTCCATCTCATTATTCCTTTCATTGTGCATCTTGCCATTCTCTGGATCTTCTTCCATGTCTGATCGATCCATTTCCTGTTGGCATGTGACAACACTTCATCAAAATTTTAAACCAAACAAGACATTGAGCAAGAATGGTCATCATAGCTGATACTGTGTGGCTGCTTTACACTAATGTAACACTGTGACATAACTGAAACTACAGTATTTGTAAACAGTATGGATTACTAGAATATGCTTGTGATTTGAAACTTCTTTAAATGGTATTTTAAATGTATAGCAAGTAATAATTTTGTTAAATTTTGTGCAATTAGTGTTCCGAGGTAATAAGCATCCCACCTTTGTAGAGCTGCTCCCACTTTCATCATCCTCTCTAGTACCTGCTAGATTATTACAGAAAGATAAATCGCCAGCCCCCTGGTAGAGTCAATCAGATACAGAAAACAGAAAGCAATTAGGAAATGTAAGACATAAGCAAGCAAATGTACATAAAATGAAAAAGTTAAAATTTATCGTATTTTGTTTCAGAGATTTGCTTTTAATGACTACTACATTTTTCCTCATGTCAGTCTGTAAAACTAACATGAACTACCTGTAGAATCCTATGGCTTTCTCTGAAGTTTTTTGTGCACTGTGTAATGTACTGCAAAACTTTTAATATTGCCTAAAAACTAAATTAAATTTATTAAATATGTAGCATATACCAAAAACAACTATTTACAGTGTACTGATAGAGTGGTTTCTAGAAGATCAAGCAGCACCTATCACATCTCTCTCTGGGTTCACCTCTGAAATTGACCACAGCTTTAGAAAGAAGGCTTTACAGCAGACTCAGGACCTGGGATGAAAGCACAGCTAGTATGTGACTGCCTAATGGACTAAATAAAGGCTTGCAACAAATTAGCTTGTGTATTGTATTTTTGCAGTCAAATCAGCCAGAGCACAGATTATAGCTCATCCTACTGTTTTGAGTTGCTGCTCAGTCAACCAGTATTTGGTGTAGCTCCAGCATTTTGTGATTCTCTTGTCAGTGCATGTTCTGGTAGCTCACCAGGATGAATCTGATTTCCTTATTGATGACAGAACATATTAGATGCAGATGTCTCATCTCCCAACTCATTCCAAAAAATTTACATGTGACTGTGGACTCTATCAGTGTGAAATGAACTCATTGTCATTTTCAAGAAACCAGTTTGACAAGATTTGAGATGTGACATGGCACATCATCCAGATGGAAATAGCCATCAGAAAATCAGTACAGTGTGGTCATAAAAAGTTGGACATGATGACCAAAAATGTTCAGGTGGGAGGTGATGTCACAGTTATGAGGACACTGGTGTCTCATGCAATGTCACATAGCATGAGCCCATGTGACATTGTAACCAACATAAGGAACCAGGCTCTGTGCCAACGTTGTGGCCAAGATCCTATTGAAAAAGATGATTATATTTTCCCACAGATTCATAGTATTGTCACATTCTCATAGAATAGCCTGTAGTCCCCTCCCATCTCCAACATAACATGCCTGAATCACAAAACTTCAGTCTTGCCATCTTAAAGGGAGTCCAGTAGCCTCTGTGGATAATCTTTTAAGTGAGCAATAGATCTTGAATTGGCTCTTGATATTTTGCCTCTTTATATTTTCCAGGATCTAGTTACTTCCTCCCATTCCCCCACAACTCTTTCCTCTTCCTCTCATGCCTTCACAAGACCATTAAGCTTTGATTGGTGAGATTGCCTCAGAAGGCTGTAATATGTGGATGATAACCCATCCAATTAAAAGTCAATGATATTACTGTTTGAAAAGAGTCATGTTGTTTTCTTAAAGAAAAATGGAAGTGTTAAATATTCTGCTCAGGTGTCTTGGATTTAGTGTTTTGAGGTCACGTACACCGGGAGACGCCCCTCTGCAGCGGCACAGATGTTCTGAATCTAATTAAGAAGCATGCAGACCAGGAAGGGTGATAAGCCATTGACACTGAGACAGAGGGATGAGAGGAAGACAATATGCGGCTGGATGGAGAGCAGACAAACCCGGGGTGGCTGTGTTGTGGAGTTGGGGCACGGTGCAGGCGGACTGAAGCACAAGAGACTGAGAGACTGATCGCCATTGAGGAGCGGGTGGCTGGATCATTGTCGAGGTTCACCAGGAACCAGAGGATTGGTTGGATCGAGCCAAAAAAGGGTTGGGAGCAGTGGAGGACCGCGCCCTTTTCCCTTTTCCCAGCTAAGAGTCCGCTTTATAGACTTGTTTATTGACTTATTGTCAAGGACTGCCTGCACCTCCTTCTCTTCTGATTATTCGTTTTCAGATAAATAATTGTAAATTTTATGGGTCCTTTTTGAAACTCTGTCCACAATCCCTGCTGTTATTTATTTGGTACACCACTCGGGTGCCACATGTGCAAAATATTTGGATAAATAATGGATTAGACTGATCCTGGTCCTTAGCCTTGTTAATTACTCTTTTTGCTCTTTTTTGAAGTTTGATTAGTGACTAGGGTTGGGCTGTTTCTGTGTTTGTGAACAGAAAGGTGTTTGGTACTGAAACTATGATAAACCCTGACTCATAATGTCTGCTTTTCCATAGATGGACATTCATTCTTGTATGTAGAAGAACATTCATGTCCATTCTTGTAGAATAAAGGCCAACAGCTGCAAAACGTTCAGATAAAAATAATGGTAATACAATGTCAAAATATGAATTTCAAATAAATTTCAGGTTAATGACAAATAGAGAACTAGTGATTAACCTGACCTTCTACCTTGATGATAAACTGGTTTTAGGTTTATTAAGGCTATGAATTTAGTAAAATGCTCTTCACATGACTGGAAATGTCATTTGAATGCTAATGTTCTGAAATTGGCTTTGAGTAGATTTTATTTGAATTTCCGGGGGAACAGACCCCACTAGGACTATGTCACTCTACAGCTGCTTGTGTCACATTAATACATTAATGTTAGCAGATGTTGGCAGCCATGATGTAGTCTTCAGATTCTGTTTCACATATTTACTGCTCTGGAAAAAAATAATCAGTTCTCTGATTTTACTCTTTATAGGTATGTGTTTAAGTAAAATGAACATTGCTGAACTACTGACAACATGTCTCTGAAATTCCAAGCACAAACTTAGTATCTATTTTCAGAAAAAAGAGAAAAGGTCAAAATAACAAAACTGATGAAGTGCTTTCAGACCTCAAACAATGCAAAAAAAAAAAGTTTCTATTCATTTAGAAACAACAAAACTAATGTTTAACTCAGGAAGAGTTCAGAGATCAATATTTGGTGAAATAACCAGGAAGTTTTCAAAAGGGTTCAGTGCAGTGGTCTCTTAATTTTTTTCCCAGAGCTGTATGTAGTTATCAGTTTTAGTTAGACAAAACTATTTCATTTCGTATATGAATGTATGTAAATTAGCGGTGACGTTTAGAAAAATGCACCAACAAATATCTTCTCTTGGGCCTTAGCCCTGCTGGGGGCTAAGCACCCCTAAAGGTCAGATCATAGAATGGCCCCTGGCTCTTTGTTTTCCCTTCATCTCACTCTGCCCATTTCTTGTCTGAAACTCTGGGAATGTTTGACAACTATTTGTCCAATAATCCAATAATCAAATGGATTGATTATTTTGTCAAATTAACATAATCAACTTGACAACATTGATATTGGTTGAATAGCCAACTTCTGGCTAAAGATAAACACATTCTTGTTCATTTCCTAAATGATATATTTATTTGTTGTACTGCCCAGAAAGCAAACCTCGTCATACACAGTCTATACTAGCCTTTAAATTTGGAGTTCCAGCTTCTCCCCCCTGGGCAGAGGACCCTCTGACCGCTACCAGCAGGCAAGGAGAGTGAAGTGTTTTACCCAAGGGGACAGAATCCACAATGACAGAGGTGGGCAGAGAGGGGATCAAACCGGCAAATCACCTTGTACCACCATCCCCATTTCAGTTCAGAGCTAAATTAAAATCATACCTGCTTTTAGCACACAGTGGTACTTTGAAACTTCTATGTTTCTGTCAATGTTGTTAAAATCCTTTGGTTTTATTTGTCTTTATAGTCTGCATTTTTATGAATAGCATGTTGCCTTAGTAGTGGCAGTTTGATTTGATTGATTGATTTCACTGTCTCACTCTACAGAATCTTTCTAACCACCTTTTTTAAATTACAGTTGAACCTGTGAAGTTCCTGTGGTTATTGTGGTTTACCATTATTAGGTCAGCATAAGCAGGCAGTGATTGGCTTCTTCCCCACGGCTTCATAGGAAGAGGATCATCTTCAGTTGTGTCTGCAGGGGATGCAGATTCCTCAAGCTGGCTGTCAGGTGTCACTCCACCTCCTGACAAAGAACACAGAGTGTTCTCTTCCTACAACAAGACAAACGTGAACAAGCTCCTGTAGATGACCACGGTTTGGGTATCTGTGCAACATTTATCAAACACTTAAACACATATGTATGTTGAAATAAAGTTCAATATGTTTGAGATGAGCAATGGATATCTTAACCAATCAATCAGGTTTATTTGTATTGCACATTTCAGCAAAAAGGCAGTTGTTGATGAAATGTGCAGCAATTGCCTTGAAAATCACAAAAGGGTTTTGTGATTTTCTGCCTTACATCAGAAAAACACAAAAATCAATAATTGAAACATTCTATTTTGCCAAGTGCCATCATTACACTTGAAAATGTTGGCTAGTGTTTCATTTATTATGGTAGAAAGCAACTCTAAAGTGGTGGGTCTTATAGGAGATCACTTTCTTTGAGGTTATTTTCAAAAGAAAACTTTCAATTGTCCAATAAGCCTCATAGGAAGAATATTCTAATATATTAACATGACCATATGTGTAGGTATTAATTTTAGAGCTACACCACCTGCTCCTAATGACCAGTCGGCTCCTTCTCCAGTCCTTGTTAAGTTCGTTAGATTTGCAAAATTACATTAAATAAAAAACATTACTTTAGGAATGATTTTGGAATGTCATTTGGTGTCAAACCAGCAACCCAATTCCTTGATGAACTCCTACAAGCATCACCACCATTGCCCCACAAGAACTGTTTTATTTTCTCATTACAGCAAAAGGCTTTTGAAGGTCTGAAAATTGCTTAATCAAGGTGATTCTGTGTGAAGTTTGTATTATGTCTTTATATGCATAGATTTTCTCCAGATATTCCAGGTTTTCCCCACAGCTCAAAAACATTCATGTTTGTTTAAATTACCATTCTAAATTGACTTGACCTTTTCATGAGTTTTACTCCTCCTCTTATTGAATGGTTTTACTTATTTTTTTAACAAACATATCACAGCTTGTTAGAGTCAACACCCTGTTAGAGCCAAGGTCCATCAGCACTGGTGTTTGCTAAGGCTGTGTTACTTCTCCTGTCTTCTTCACTATTTACACAAACAATTGCATCAGCAGTTGCCCTAGGAAATGAAACCTACGTGCAAATTCAAACTGGAAGACTCTTTAGCCCCACCCGCATCATCCAATCGGCGCGTCCCGCCCATCATCGCCGACCTATCAACGCCGGACAAAGCCACGTTACGTCCAATCACTGACCAAGGCCCAGCTGAAAAGGTCCTCCATCCATGGTATCTTCCGCTTTCCAGCTGTGCTCAACCATCCTCCACCTCCTCTCACCCGGCTCTTCAGGCTCGCATCCTTCACCGACCTCCACCACCACTGTCGGGTTCCAGGGGATGACATTCCTAACCTACATCGAGAATGCTTATCCGAGCTTATTGCAATTTACAGCTCGATGTCCTCAGCCAGGGCCCGAGCGCAAAAGAACTTTAAATTTATGTCTGTCAATAAACCTTTTTAATCGCTGTTTTTCTCTGTCTGAGTCTCTCCAGATTGAACTATGTTCCTAGGACAACAACTGCTATTTTTGGCTTGTTGTATAAAGACATGAACTCCTCATCATACACCATATTGCCAAAATTATTCACTCACCTGTCTTGACTCACATATGAGCTTAAGTGACATCTCATTCCTAGTCCATAGGGTTCAACATGATGTTGGTCCACCTAGAACAGGTTCAGCTCTTCTGGAGAGGCTGTTCACAAGGTTTAGGAATGTGCTTATGGCGATTTTTGACCATTTTTAAATGTGACCATTTTTGTCACTCCATACACCACTGCATTCAATGCTTAGCATTGCACTCGGTGATGCATGGCTTGGGTCCAGCTGCTATCCCAGTTCCACGATGGAATTCACTGAGCACCTGAGAACGAGCCATTCTTTCATAAATGTTTGTTAAAACAGTCTGCAAGCCGAGGTGCTTAATTTCATACACCTCTGGGCATGGAAGTGATTGGAACATCATATTTTGATCATCTAGATGGGTGAGCAAATTCTTTTGGCAACATACTGTATATTAACGAGGTCCAGTCTTTTGTTCAGTGGTGTGATGACCAACACCTTGCTATCAGTGCCAGGAAATCCTGACTGAGTCCAGGTCTCTCATAGTCATGACCAAAAACTAAACCAGGCCTGTTCTTCCAAATATCTGAGTGTTCACCTAAATAATCTGTTAAAGAGGAAAAATCCTTTTATTATGTTGTGCTTCTGCCTACAATGGGAGATTGTATTTTTTAAAGAGACTTAGAGACTTAGAGGTTAACCTGACACCTGACATGTTTTTTATTCTATCTATTGGAAAGCATCACCAGGTTTGGAATGTCAGCGTGGTATGGCAATCTATCCAACAGCTGTTTCATTTTCCACCACCTACATTCAAATTCTTTTCAATTCTATTCAAAAAATATTTTTATTGATCCCAAAAGGAAATTAACATGCTGTTCCTTCTTACCTGTAGGATCTCTTCATAAGACTGTCTGATGGAGTCTTGGAGGGGAGTATCTCTCTCTTGAGCCTCCTCCACCTTCCTTTTTGCTCTCTTCACCTCCTCTCTGAGCTTTTTCAGCCTCCACCGAGCTCGGGCAAGTTCTCTTTCATACTCCTCCACCTGGCTCTCGTTTTGTGCTTCTTCTGCTTGCAAGGATAGTATCTATGAACAAACAAGCTTATTCAGTTTTAAAAAATGTTTTTGCTCAGAATTAGGTTATACACTGTAAAATGTAATAAGTTCACTTTACTTAAAAAAAGTTAGTATAGTCAACAGAGTAAGCTGGAATGAGTTAAGGTCACTTTTCTTTTTGAGTAAGATATACTATTACATTTTACAGTGTAAGAAAATTAATATTCAATTCAAATTTCCCTGCAAATCAGCATAAGCACCATTATTAACAAGGAGCAATAAAATCATGGTTTTGTGTATACAACAGCTTCAAAACTATTCATACCCCGTGAACTTTTCCATATTTTGCCACACTGTAAAATGTAATAAGTTCACTTTACTTAAAAAAAGTTAGGAAACCAATTGCCTCAAAATCTCCAAGTAAAGTAGCTAATTCATTTTAAGGTGTTATTGCTATAAATAACTATGTTTAGACCACTCAGATAAAGGCAGTAAACTTGAGTGCCGTTAACTCAAAATCATTAGTAAAGTTGACTATAAAATGTCAATTATGACTACTTCAAATTGTGAGTTATGTCAATTAAGCAGTACTCATAAAAATAAGTTATGCTTACACATTTAAGAGTTCACATTACTTGCAAAATATCAGGAAACCAATTGCCTTGATATGTTCAAGTAAGATGAACCAAAAGTGTTAAGTTATTGGAACGAAGAGCCAACAGACAACAGTTTGAATGGAAAAAAATGTTTAATAATTAAACAAGTTTACCTTAAATACAAGGTTCTCAAGTGTGGTTACATACACACTAACCTGGAAACAAAGTTTTCCATAGACTTTTTTAAGGAAAAAAAAATGACATGACTTTTTTTCTAGGGTAGCCTTCAATCTAATATTGAATCCTTCAAATGGCCCTCAGTCTTTAAAACTTTGAGAATCCCTGCTTAAATGTCTTTGTTGACTGGTGTGAAACAAAAACTCAATTCTCAATACTAGAGCCCAACATTTATCATAACATTGATAAAGTAAATAGTGAAGTAGTGAAGTGAAGTAATGTTTCTCCTCATTAACATAAAACCATTTAGTAGTCTGCAAGTGCAATGATGCTCTCTCCAACAAAAAAGAATCAAACAAGAAATAAAAATCACTTTTCCAATAAGGGTAAAGGTATCAACGTTGATCCATAATGTCACATCACATTCACTCATTGCATCAGAAGATTTTTGAGTGATTGTATTTTTGGTTTTAGGGATTTATGTCCAAGTGACAGAAGCACCCTTTGGATGAAGTCAAAGGTGTACTTCAGTTGTTGAGGGTACTCCAAATTCAGAGAATAAATAAGTCCAAAGAGCAAACACATGGCATGTGGAAGATTCCCAAGATCATTCATGACAAGACTTCCTTCCAAAATGATGGCAGTACTTGAAGACTGGAGGTGCAGTGAGTCAGTGGAGGCCTGCCTGTCCTCAGGAATGATGGTCAGGATCCCAATGGGGGTGTGAGACACGTCTGGGTCTTCGCAGTCCTAACAACAATAGAAGCAACACCACAATTACATATCAACATAACACTTCTTCATGGCTGCTTCTCCTACAGTTTACAGCTGCCCCACCTATGGCAGTCTACTCATCATAAACCTTCTAAAACAGTACAGCGGCTTTTTTAACCCACCAACATCTTTATCCTTATCCCTTTTCCTTTTTTGTTTTGCGCCCCGGACAGCTTTTTTGCTCTGCCGCTCCATCTTGTTGCCACTAAATAAACATGATATTTTCGACTAACGTTAGTCCCAGGCATCGCTAAATCATTACACATAAAGTTAACCTCAAAACCTGGACTTACGGATGAATTATACGGCCGAGATAACGAATATAAGTTTGCTAAAAAACAGTGGGACTTACCGTGACAAAACTTAGCTGCAACAACCGCCGTATTGTTGACAGTTTGGCGCTTCTTTCAAACACGTCGTCACTCGTCAGTGTCCAATGCGCATGTGCGTTCAACGAGAGCTGCCGAATGATGCCGAGTTTTCTGCTGGTTATGCAGATGCGTTTGGCTCACTCATAACTCCAAGTTCGGGTTACTTGCTGCTGATGAGTTTGATTACTTGCCTCAGTAGAAAGTTGTCTTTGCTAAGTTTAAGTTAGTATAGTCAACAGAGTAAGCTGGAATGAGTTAAGGTCACTTTTCTTTTTGAGTAAGATATACTATTACATTTTACAGTGCACATTGCAACCACAAACATTAATACACATATTTAGAATCTTATGTCTGCGATGGACTGATGACCTGTCGAGGGTTTATCCCGCCTCTTGCCCAAAATGTTTGCTGGAGACAGGCACCAACACCTCCTGACTACACTAGGGAGAAGGGTGTACAGAAAATGTATGTATGGATGGATGGAATTTTATGTGAGAGACCAACAAACGGTGGTTTACAATTTACAATTTCCGAAGTTGAACAAGGAGAGCTCTGATCAGAGATGCAGCCAAGAGGCCCATGGTGACTCTGGACCAAAGTCAGAGATCCACAGCTCAGAGGAGGAATCTGTCCACAGGACAACTGTTAGTCATCACTGCACAAATGTGCAAGAAGAAAGCAGTTAAGATAAAACCAAAAGAAGTCATCTTTGCAGTTTTCCAGAAGCCATGTTGGACAAGGCAAACATGTGGAAGAGGGACCTTTGGTCAGACCAGAACAAAATTCATCTCATTCTATCCCTTTCCATAATAATGGGAAAATAATTCACCACACAAAAGTAAGTCTTTGTTACCTTTTGACTTTCTTCATAGCAGAGCTGTCTGGTTGCCTTTATCTGCTGGATCAATTTCTCTTTGTGTTTCTCAAATTTCAGCATTGTCTCTTCTAAGTCCTTACAGTCTGATTGCTGCTCCTGAAGTTCCATGTTCTCCACTGCTAATGCATTTTCCAGCTCCTGTAAAAACACAAAAATAGACACAGACATCAACAATTTAGTTTAGATGAAATAATTCTCAATATCAGGAATATGATTTTGATGTTTGAGATAAGAAGCACACATTTAGGTGTTTATACATTGAAAAGATACCAATGTATCAGATGCAGACTATAAAGATATATATATATATATATATATATATATATATATATATATATATATATATATATATATATATATATATATATATATATATATATATATATATATATATATATATATATATATATATATATATATATATATATATATATATACACACACACACACACAAACATAGAGAGAGAGAGAGAGTCTGCAACATATTCAGTCATCTCATTTATGTCCTCACTTTGTGGCTGGTATAGTGGATCTCAGTCTGTTGAACCAAAACAACTAGTGCTGTAGTCAAGACCACAACAACAAGTAAACAAGCACAAGGTCTAGTTAGGTGGTCTTGACTACAATATCAGGTAGTACCATATAATGAAATACTTTGTTGGAATGTATGAAAGACATACACATCATTGATGGATCCATGTAGGCAGTACTTGCTAACCTGCTGCATAGATGTGTTATTATCTGATATATATATAAATCTGTGTGTTAACACCACCCAAACAAGACCAGTGAGATGCCAGTGACCTTAAGGAATTGCTAAACAAGAAAAAAAGGAGGGACACTGGGAATTATTGAGAAGTATTCACCAACAAATAAAACTTAAGATTATACTTAGCTGGGGCCATACAAGAAGAAGCTGGAGAATAAGTTGCAGTAGAACAATATCACAAATGTGTTGTCGGGGATTAAGAAGATCACAAGCTTCAAGCAGAAAACACAAAATATTCTACAATATTTTAAGGAACAAGCTCATTATCGTCCTCTCCTTTCCCCAGCCAAACAGACATCCTAACCTCCTTTCATTCTAGAATTGCAACTCTTTTGCAATGTGGCAGCACCTTGGAGTAGCTCTGTACTTTCAATTATATTTTTTTCTGTTTTTCAAATGTACTTTCCTGTGTTTTTAGAGAAAAATAATTTTTTTTTTGGATAACTCTTCCTTCTTTTTTGGTTACTATGTAGTTGGGTTGATTTGGGGCAATATTTTTAACATTTTTGCTATTTTCTTATGATTTGTGAGCATAGCAACAGGGTAGTTTACAACAGGGAGCAGCTGATGAACATTGGAAAAACTGAAATATTACCACAGCTGAAACCAGAAATCCCAGAGAAATTGAAAAGGAGGCATTGTGAATGCGGAGCAGGAGCAAAAGGGAGAGAAAGAAGGAGAAAGTTGAAACCATATCTACCGTCCATCGTAATGAGAAAAAACAAACTCTGACAAACCCCTTATTAAAAGGCTACCTGTTAGTGTGGAGAATTCTCCATTCTCCATGCTGAGTTCTTGCTGTATGAGATTTAAAAAGAGTCAGTGAGTTGAATTCATAAATTCAATTTAATAACAAAATACAGCTGGTCCATTTCACATGCTACCTTCAGGAGCTAGCAAGACAAAATGGCAACTAAGAACAGTTTTTGATCTGCTTTGTTAGTCTCTATCTAAGCTACGCTCTAAAGAAGGCGTTTCCTAGTGTGTCATTTCCTCTAAGCCTAGTTTTCATTTGCATTTCCTAACATGTCATTTCCTTTAGGTTTAGTTTAGCAACTAGCTAAAAGAGATAGAAGGAAAACAGAATTATTTATTCTCAACATTAGGAAGATGACTGTTGAGAAATGGTCAAAGGATGCAGAAGTTGTTTTGAAGCAACTGATTGGACAACTCACCGCCAGCCACATAGAGATAACATCAGTGGCATGACTGTGTGTGTGACTGGCTATATAAACTTCTATGTGGACAGAACCATCCCCACCAGAATAGTGAGATGCTTCCCAAATAGCTGTTTCTTATTGCCCTAAAGTTGGAGTTAAAGGCAAGGGAAGGCAAGGCAACTTTATTTATATAGCACCTTTCAGCCAAGGACAATTCAAAGTGCTTGTACAAAACAAGTTAAAAACAACAAGAAGATAATAAAAAGAAAGTAAAATTAAAGACCAAGCAGATTAAAAATGTACAAAATAAACATTGCAGTTTTGAATATAGTTAAAAACAACACATTTAAGAATATGCAATGTCAAGTAAGAAGGTTTTTAACCTTGTTTTAAATAAACTCAAGGTAGGGGCAGTCTTACAGTGAGCAGGAAGTTTATTCCATAGTGTTGGAGCATAAAAACTAAAAGCTGCTTCACTATGTTTGGTTCTGACTCTCTGAATAGCTAGAAAATTTGATTGTGATGATCTTAAAGATCTGAGTGGTTTATATGGTTGAAGAAGATCAGAAATGTAGTCTGGGTTTCTATTATGAAGTGCTTTGTAAACCATTAAGGAGATTTTAAAGTCTATTGTTTGAGTAATGGGTAGCCAGTGCAGGGATCTTAGAACTGGACTGATATGCTGATCTCTTTTTGTTTTAGTCAGGACTCTTGCAGCAGCATTCTGGAGAAGCTGAAGCGGTCTTATTGCTTTTTTTGATAATCCAGTAAAAATAGCGTTGCAGTAATCGAGTCTACTAAAAACAAAGGCGTGAACTAATTTTTCAGAGTCTTGTGGGGACAAGAGTCGTCTAATTTTAGCAATGTTTTTTAGATGGTAGTATGATGTTTTTATGATAGATTTGATGTGATTATTAAAGTTCAGATCAGGATCCATGATCACCCCCAGATTCTTGGCTTCATCAGAGCATTTTAATCCAATGGATTGAAGGTGGGAGATTATACTTAATCTATGCTCTTTTGGTCCAAATACTAATATTTCAGTTTTGTTCTTATTTAGTTGGAGAAAATTTTGGCCCATCCAAACATTAATCTGCTCAATACATTCAGTGAGTTTATGAATCTGACTATAATCTCCAGGTGATAGACTAATGTACAACTGTGTGTCATCGGCATTTGTGGTATTCCATCTTAATATTTCATAATGTAATTTCATTCAGTTTGGATTTAAAATTGCCTATGGACACACAAAAGGTTCTATTGGACAGGTAGGATTTAAGCCAGTTGAGTGCTATACCTGAAATGCCAACCCAATTTTCTAATCGTGATAATAAAATTTCATGATCGACTGTGTCAAATGCAGCACTCAAGTCAAGTAAAACTAATATTGACATTTTATTATGGTCAGTGTTTAGACGGAGGTCATTGAATATTTTGACCAGCGCAGTTTCAGTACTATAATGTTGACGGAAGCCTGATTGATGGACATCCAAACAGTTTTTCAGGGCCAAAAAGTTATTAATCTGCTGAAAAACAATTTTTTCTAGTATTTTAGACACAAAAGGTAAGTTAGATATTGGTCGATAATTGCTTAAAGTTGATGGGTCTAGATTATGCTTTTTAAGAAATGGTTTAATTACCGCAGTCTTTAGAGCCTGAGGAAAGACTCCAGAGGAGAGTGACTTGTTGATTATTTGTAGGAGGTCCGGAGCCAAAACCTCTGAGACCTTTAAGAATAAACTTGTAGGTATAATGTCAAGGGAACAGGTGGATGATTTCATATGATGTAAAGTGTAACTCAAATCTTTTTGAGTGATCAGGTTAAAGTGGGTCGTCAAAAGTAAATTCTGTTTTGGGGGAAATATAGTTAGTTGTTTCCCAACAGCAGATACAGACGAGTTAATTTTTTCCCTTATTTTCACCGTTTTATTTATGAAAAAGGTGGCAAATTTGTCACAGGCCTCAGTGGAGAAAAATTCACGGTTAACAGAAAAAGATGGATTTGTCAATCTGTCAACAATTGAGAACAGTGCACGAGAGTTGTTGATAGAGGTAGAAATGATATTCGAAAAAAAAAACTCTCTCTTGCATTTCTTAGTTCAGAATTAAACATTTTGAGTTTATCTTTGTAGCTATCTAGATGTGTTTGTAGTTTAGTTTTACACCACCGACGTTCTGCTCTCCGGCACACTTTTTTTCCTATTCTAACCGACTCAAAATTTCTCCAAGGTGGTTTACATTTCCCAGAGACTACTTTTGTAGTAACAGGAGCAATCGTGTCAATAACCTTCTCACTTTTAAAAATAAAATTGTCTATTGGGTCACTCAAAGAAGTACAGGAGTGTATAGCAGTTGAAGAAAAAGCTTGAATAAATTGATCCGCAGTAGTTTCCGTGATGCATCTTTTTGAAATTACCTGTGTATAATTGTCTTTTTGTGCTGGGAGAAAGCTGTCCCAAAAAATACAAAAATGATCTGAGAGTGCTACATCAAACACTACACTTTTAGATATAATGAGTCCCTTAGAGATAATAAGGTCCAAAGTATGTCCATGAATATGCGTGGGTTCCAAGAGATGTTGGATCAGTCCATAGTTATTCAGGATCTGGTGTAGCTCTTTACTGCCCCGATCCAATGGATTGTCAATATGAAAGTTAAAATCACCAACAATAAGGATAAAATCAAAATCCACCAAAATTAGGGATAATAATTCAGAGAAATCATCAAAGAAGTTTGCAAAGAGTTTTAGAGGTCTCTATATATTCAGCAGCAAGATTCAAGAGAACGATTTTAGTTGCAAGGCAACATGTTTAAAAGATAAAAAGTTTCCATAGGATATCTGCTTACAAGTAAAGGCAGAATTATACAAAACTGCGACTCCACCTCCTCTTTTGTCAGTTCTGGTCTGGCTTATAAAGCTAAAATTTGGAGGACCTGATTCAATAAGGATAGATGAACTGTTATTTTGATTCAGCCAAGTTTCGGTCAGGAATAAAAAATCTAGACGATGATCAATAATAAAATCTTGAATTAAAAATGATTTTCCTGCCAAGGATCTGATATTTAATGAAGCCAACTTTAATGTGCAGCATGAAGCTTTCAGATTTCTGTTTGGTTTCAGCATTGGTTGAAGTGGAATAGATATTAAATTTTGCAGTCTAGAGACTTTCTTGTCTCTGTGTGATTTTACTAAATTTGGTCCTTTGTTTTTCAGAACTGATATTTTTGAGGGTTCCTGTAAAGTAGAAGTTGATTTCACTGAGCTGAAGTCAGTAGGATGAATCTCACCAACTTGTATATTTCTTACAGCTTTATTCTGTAATCCCTCATTTTCACGAGGAGGCGACACACGTCTAGCTAGATAAATAGTAGAGGAGGTATTCTTAAAAGCAGGTTGTGTTGATGCAGGTGGTCAATTTTGATTATTTAAAGTCACGGAAATACAGTAATGCAGATTAGTTTTTAGTTTCCTGCTACCATTGTTGTTTAGATGAACACCAGCCCTTGTAAAGAGGTACCCACGAACCCAAAATAAGTTAAAATTATCAATAAAAGAAATATTCAGAGTTTTACATGTAAACTGCAACCAGGTATGCAGGCTGAGGATTCTGCTAAAACGTCCAGAGCCACGACCGAAAGTGGGGATGGGCCCAGAGATAAAAACAGTTTGATCACAAGTCTCTAGGAAATCCAAAAGTTTGCTAAAATCTTAAATCTTAAAGACACCTGCTTCAACACCCTCTGGTCATCTGAATACAGCAGGGAGCGTTATGAGGATCATGTTCTTTAATCTCTGCCTGCACTGCATTTTTCACAACTGAGCTTGACTTGCTTCGTCAGAAACTTCAGAGACACAGGTGGAGGCCTCAACAGTCGCCTGGATGGGCGTGCTGTGGTGGCGTAGGGGACAGCGCAACCCACATTTGGAGGCCTTGAGTCCTCGACGCGGCCGTTGCGGGTTCGATTCCCGGACCTGGCGACATTTACCGCATGTCTTCCCCTCTCTCTCCCCCTTTCCTGTCAGCCTACTGTCATATAAGGGACACTAGAGCCCACAAAAAGACCCCCTAGTGTGGAGAAAAAAAACCAAAACAACAATCGCCTGGATCAATGACTGTTTGAGAGTCCGGAGGGTCATGTGTTTAACCAGGTGGTCAGCACCACCTCTTCTTTTCACTCTGTAAACGCCAGACTTTTGAGTCTTGTCAGAATCACAGAAGATGATGTAGATTTCAGGATAAACAGTTTTTAGATCACAGCCTATATCCATCATGGGAGAAGAAGTGGACATGGAGGATGAAAATAAATATCTTGGTGTTCACCTGGATAACAAACAGATAAATGGTGAAGCTGTCTAAGAAAGGGTCGAACCGCCTATACTTCTTAAGAAAGCATAGGTTCTTGCCTTCAGCAAAACGCTGCATATCTTCTATTGGTCTGTTGTGAAGAGTGTAATCTACTCCTGTATCATCTAGGGTAGGGTGAATAATTTATTAAGATAAGTCCTGTAGTTAAATCCTACTGCTCAGAGCTGAATGTATGACATCACATGGGAGCACTGTGGGAAATGCAGTGATGGAACGGCCTCAAACTGCAAACACAGTAAGTACATACTGTTTTGCTTCTGAACCATGTCATTTTAGCATTATTAAAACAAAGTCATGCAAAAACAAAAGCTCACATAAGGTGCACAAAAAGCCAACAGATAGAGAAAAAAACACAGACAGGCGCACACACCAGAGGCAGGTGCTGCGGTCTTACTCTGATCTCGGCTGCCTTGGCCAGGACTCGGTCATCCATTTCTATGACATCTGTGTCTCCAGGAGATGACCAACATATAAAGCAAGAATGCTTAAGCAAATTTGAGAAAGAGCATTCATTTTTCCAATCTGCCTTTCTTCTATCCTCCCCTTGTTCCTGTGATTTCTCTATTTTTTCTTGCTGCACTGCTGGCTCCTCCATTGCTGCCCTCCCTTGCTGTCGCTTCACTGCAGAGGAGGCGGAGCTGCCTCTGCATGTGTGTGCGTGTGTGTGTGTATATGACATTGCGGATCAGTGTATTAAGGCAAATTTGAACCACTTCAGAAACAGAAAATAACTAAATGAAAGTAAGTCAGTAAGGATTGATAAGAGCAAAGCAGAAAGCTTTTCCCATTTATGGATTGTATTTGATTTTTATGCCTTCGCATGATTAATTTTCACCCCCTCTTCCCTCCGACCGTTGGGCTGTTCTGCACTCTGTCTCACACCTCAATCCAGCTCTCCCTCCCCCACCATTCATCACTCTCACTGGCCTCTGCAGTATGCGTCAGTCTACACACAAAATGTGAGTCATTCATAAAAATCTAAGTAATTATGTAGAATATCATGAATTTCAATGGTCAAAAATAAAACTGCT
This sequence comes from Gambusia affinis, assembly GCF_019740435.1. NCBI lineage: Eukaryota > Metazoa > Chordata > Actinopteri > Cyprinodontiformes > Poeciliidae > Gambusia > Gambusia affinis. The sequence continues at coordinate 701,142 of NC_057879.1, forward strand.
TGTTTTATCTTGTGCTCTCTACCACATACAATTGTGTTTTTTACTAATTGTATAAAATTCTTCCAATTTTTCTGTGAATAACTGAACAGAATAATATGTGGGCAATAAGATAACGTCCACACATGTGGCTAGAAGCTAATTAGCTTATATTACTTGTCATTGGACAACCAATGATACAGTTACTCACAGTTTTGCTTCAGAAAGACATAACACACTTAATGGCATCTCTGTGATTGACTTGTTTCTTATCATATCTTTACTCAGTTCTTGTGAGCATTCATAAATGCTATGAAATTAACTTCTACACTATTGCTCAGAAAAAAGGCTGAGGAAGTTAACATATTAATATTTCTGTTCATGAAATAGAGACACGTTCAAATCTAAGTACATTTCCACAAGGTTCCTGAAGGTTGGCAGAATTTTTTTTGAGAAACTTTGTATTTAAAATGACTCCCTGTCATCCTGAAGAAACTGCCAGACTTGATATACTATTTCCTCTGAATCCACCTTTCAGGTGAATTTCTAACCAAAATCTGCAGCACCCTTCGTAATAGACAGGGATGTTAGTAACATGTTTATTACTAAGTAACTACTAATCTGATAACCTTAATCAATAATGAGTAATCATACTATTACTATTTCCAAACCAGTAATCAGATTAAAATCACTGATCCAAGTCACTGTGAATTACTATACAAAGAAAACTCCTGTTAATTAGGGGTGATTTAGCCAGATGATGGTGGGTAGATGAGCACACACAAAGCAACCAGAAGCACAAAAGGGTCATTTTCTGAATTCGGTGCATTTTATTTCAAAGACTTTCATATAATGCAAACAACATTTTTTGAGAAAATCAATAAATGGAAATATCCATTTATTGACGGATATTTCAATTTTTTAATGTAACATGTAAATATATTTTAAAAATTATGTTTTGAAAAATTTTATGAGTTGTTGAAGTGTAGAGGTCAGCCAAATGAACATGTCCCCACTGACCAATGTTAATTTTTCAGTGGATATAAAACAAATAAAAATAGCCAGTAACTGAAAGTTATTTCTACTAATATAAACATTTTTAGGTATACTTTAACTTAAATAAAAGAAATATGATAAAAATATATGAATTATTTATAAAACAGCACTTTTTAATCATGTCCCTCCAGCATATTAATCCCTCCTTTTTATAAATAAAGGCTCAGTCCAATTTCATTAACACCCTGGAAGTGACATCACTTAAGTCTTTTCCTGCTCGCACTGTAAAGAGATTTAAGTGTTAGTATAGTTTCTTGCCTATATTTGATTATTTTTATCCATAGATTGTCATCGTCAAGCTCAACCTTTCAAAACTGTTATGCACAATGTTATTTATTGTCATTTGGGGAAAAAGTAAAGAATTCTTTGAAACGTATTCATTTCTTGTTTTCATCATATCATATGTTACTCCACACCATAGCTAATTTGGACTTATGGCAGCTTTTAGCGAAAATCTTCAACCCCATAACGTTCAACCCTGTTAGAAAAACAGTGGTTTTGTAACGGGGTTAAACGTTGGACTGTTGTTAAACCAGCCAGAGTGTTCAACCCTGTTACAGTCTGGTTAACTTTTCTACTGGGTTCAACCCCATTAGTTGGTACTACATTATTATACATTTTTTATAATAACAGCAAATATTAGACTAATATTTGTTGGACTGTATGCAAAGTTTAAAGAAGCCAAAAATATAAAAAGCCTGATTTAATGTTTATTTTAAAGTTTATTTTCATGATCTATGAAAAGCGCTTTTACATCAAGTTGCCATATTTTACTTATCAGTCTAATTATTATGATTAAGAATCAAATAAAATATACTTACAATTAGTTATTTTAATCTAGGGAGAGGTGATCTTAAAGGAACTTGAAGAATTAGTTTAATTGTGTTATAGAGTTATACTCAGAGGAATGAAATTGTCTCGTTACGGGGTAGAATTTATAGCAACCTAAGTGACAAAGAAATTTGTATTAATGTTTGGGATTTCATGCGTTAAGGTGCGGAGACATATTTTCTTGGAGGTTCAAAGAGTCCTTCAAAAGATATAGTGTTCAAAAACATAATTATTTTAGGTATATTTTTAGCAAACTGAGACCCCATAATATACCGAATTCAGAGAATCACCCAAAAATAAACAGCAATGGAGAGAGGAGCAAGATCTATGCTTTCCAACAGGACATACCTTCAATATTTTGAGTTTGTATCAGATAAAGATGTCGATCAGGGAGAGAAGCAGAGAGCTGCAACTATGCAGGAGTTGCATTAGCTAAGCAAGCACTAAACAAGCTGGAATGTGGTGCAAAACCTAAACATTACTTTTATAAAAACAAGTTTTTATGTTATGCAAAATCAGGAAAGATGCTCTATATTTTATATTTATTTAAGACACATATTTTGGGGGCGTGCTGTGGTGGTACAGGGGGTTAGCATGCCCCACACCTTGGAGGCCTTAGTCCTCGACGTGGATGTTGCTGGTTCGACTCCCGGTCCCGACAACCTTTGTTGCATGTCTTCCCCCCTCTCCTCACCCTCTTTCCTGTCTGCCTACTGTCACAAAAAATACGAGCCACTAGCGCCGCAAAAACTCTTTGGAAAAAACAACACATATTTTGCATAAAAGCACTTACAATACTTTTACAAAAGGACTAGGCTATGCACTCAGTGTGAAACAGTCAGTGGAATGGAAAGGTTAACAAAAGAATCAAGCAAAGAACAATAAGAAAATATTTGCATTTCCTGTGAAGATGCAGTGGGAATGCTATAAGCTGAATGTTTTGGTGAAAATTGCAGAAGCATTTTAGTCAACTGCAGAAGACTTGCAGACACATAGGCAGAAGCAGCAGAACATTGTATAATCCTGCAAACCTACAGAAAACTTGAAGAGGAGGAAACATTTTCAACCAATGCAAAAATCCCACCCAAAAGTCTGAGACATTGGTGTAGAACAGCCTTTTATTTGAGCCTTGCTCATCCCAGGCTGAACAAGGTTAGTGAGGATAAATACAGGCAATTAGCAGAAGAGCAGAAGTTCTGAGTAAAGACATTACAAATTTAGAAAAGACATGAAGTCCTGCTTTCAAACTGAAAATGTAAGCAGAAGTATTAAAAGTTTTTAGAACAAAAGACATGAAATTCTGCTTCCGCACTTAAAATCCATGCTCTTGAATTATGGCATAAAATTTCCACCATAGATGTGCTTTTTTCCTCTTCAGCAGATCAGCGACCTGTCCAAGGTGTACCCCACTTCACGCCCGAAATGTTTGTTGGAGAGAGGCACCAGCACCCCTCCTGACCCCACCAGGGACAAGGGTGTACAGAAAATGGAAGGATGTGCTTTCTTCTCCTAAAAACTATTGTTTGTTGGAGTTGTACTATCATCTTTAGAAGAAAAACTGCACTCGACTTGCGCACGTATGTGCACTTTGACTGAGTCCACACTTCATAGAGGGGTGTAGGGTGCAGCCTGAGTATTGGGACAGGGCCTAATTGCCATTGTTCCCTTAAAAGGCAGTAGATGGTTGTAAAAGAGCCACTTTCCTCACAAGATCAGTAAATAGAGTGGTGCTTCTGTGTGTGTAAGTCACCAACCCCCTGCGTGCTAACCCCCTGCACCACCACAGCACACCCCAATACGGTAGAATTAAATCCTTCTCACTGATGCAATTGTAACATTGTATTACTCTTATTTTAACTTGGGGTTTGTGATTTTACTTAGATGTTCTAACCTAACTGCTGTCCAGTATCAACAACAGACAAGCTGTTCAGCAAGTTGCTCTGGCTGTCAGACATTTAATGCACCAGGTTCCTTTGCATGATCTGGATCCCTGGCTAGTCTTTTTGCATTCTCACTGTAAGTGAACTGTACCAGGGGTGACTTGCAAGGTAACCAAAACCAAATGATTATTTGGTCGACACCAGAGTTTCTCTATACCAAGTGTCTTCAACTCCAGACCTCAAGGGCTGCTGTCCTACACAATAGAATCAAATGGCTGAACATGTGGCATGTAGTCTAGTTCTCCCAGAGTCCTGCTAATCACCTCATTATTTGACTCAGGTGGGTTGAAGCACCGGAGTCCAAAAATGGCAGGACACCTGCCCTTGAAAACTGGATTTTGAAGATCCCTGGTTTAGATGGTAATTACTTTACAACATAGGCCCCCAAAGTGGGCCCTACAGGGCAGGCATCCTGCATGTTTTAGTTCTCTCCCTGGTTCAACGCATCTGAATCAGATGATGGCTCGTTAGAGGGCCTAAAAAGAACATTAACATGCTGAAAAGGTTCGTGCCACCAGGGAGAGAACTAAAACATGCAGGTTGCCGGCCCTCGAGGACCGACTTTGGGGACCCCTGATTTACTACATAAGACCAAATTGATTTGGATAGGTTATTTCTCTTAATTAATAAACTCATCATTTGTACATAAACAGTGTGTTTTGGCATAATATAAACATTTGTTTAATGATCTGAAACATTTAAGTGTGGAAAAAAAATTCTAAAACAAGAACTTAGTTGGAGGGAAAATAGATTTTCACAGTGTTGTATGATCTTTGTCTCTTGAGTGTTTGTGTGCCATGTGTGGACATTTGTGCATGTTTTCTATGTTAAATGTCTTTGTACATCACTGTAAGCCATGATAGCAGTGGCATTGTTTCTGATCACAGATGGTCTTTTGTTCTCACCAACTGAGGCCTGAAAGTATTTTTTGACAACATGGTCCTACTATATATATATATATATATATATATGTGTGTGTGTGTGTGTGTGTGTGTGTGTGCGTGTGTAGGTGTGTGTGTGTGTGTGTGTGTGTGTGCTTAGCATACATAAAGGCATTTAATGTATTTATGTCTCCAGTTTCCTGGAGAGCAGTCTGCTTGAAAGAGGATTTTCCTCAAACATGCCAGCAGAGGGCGTTCAGATGACGCAAAATACCGAGTGTGTCAAGAATGATTAAAGCACTAAAACACTCGGTGCAGCAGTAATTCAAGGACTTTAAAGCAAGGGTGCTCAAGTCCAGTCCTCCAGAACTACCATCCTGCAACTTTTAGTCCAACAGACCAGGATCAGCTCTGAACAGACCTGTTAATGAGCCATTCATTTGATTAAGTGTGTTGGAGCAGGGAAGCCTCTGAAAGCTGCAGGACAGTAGCTCTCTAGCACTGGATTTGAGCAACCCTGCTTTAAAAAGTTCGTGTGAAGAGAATTTCAAAGTCACTCAATTTTCTCTCTTGAGAAAAGAGAGTCAAGTTTTCAGCTCTTTCAATAAGCAACAGATGGTGACTTAGGAAAACCTCATCATCCTGATATTTTACTTAAAGGCTAAATGTTGGTTAATTGCATAAAACAAATTCTAAATATTTTTTTTTTCTTTTAAAACTGTTACAACCCATCCCCTTTCCCCCACAAATCAAGCTGGTCTGCTTACTTGCCATTGATCCTCCATTCATTCTCAACCAGCCCAGCTGTCAGTCACTTCCATGTCACTGCATCTCTAACGGCTGAATTTTCAGAGCCAACTTCCACTCTGTCTGAGCTCACTGCTGCAATTCAGTTGATCACCTCTACAACAAAGACTAAGAATAAAATCCCTGAGTTCTTGTCAGTTTATGATGGTTTGTTCCCATGCTTGAAATCGGACAAAAAATTGAGTAAGTAGAGTATATTTTTGAGCTGGGCCATGGAATAACTGATGGAAGCAAAAATAAAAATAAAAAAGCTGTTAATATATGAAATAACATATCAGAAAAAATATCAGGAGAGAATGAAGTAATGTTATAATTTCTCCTTTCAGACAGACAATGCAGCTCTGCTGTCACTGACAGATTTATGTTTTGAATAACTAAAAATACAGACATATTGTTTAGCCCCCAGGGCAGACTCATACAGTAGAGAAGCTACGCCAGAAGGGGGTGGGGCTCACACATCCAGCCACCAAAAGAGATCCAATAAAGGTGGAGGGGCTGGGATTATGCAGCTCAGTCAGACTATGGAAGATTATGTCTGACCACAACAGACTCCACTGGAGAAGCAGATTAACAACTATTTTCAAACAGTTTTGTTGGGTGAAAACAATCAGCTTTGTGATTAAGGGCTGGGCATTAAAAGACCCACAGATGTAAAAGCAATGGGACCAAAAGATAAGTCTTTTCTTCAAATCCTCTCAAATAAAATTGGTTTAAATTGATAGTCGTGAGAAGTTCTGCTTTAATTGGCTTAAATTTTAGTTATTAAGAAAGAATTTCACTGAATAATCGGAATAATTAAACAAAAATGCCCCGGACATGGAAAATTTTTTTAGGAGTATCCTAACCACTGACCCAACACTGAAAGACAATTTCATATTTTATTCAAAAATATACTTTTTTCTAATAGGTCTAATTTTCTTAGCAGGTATTTTTATAGCTGTTGTGTTGAAACGTAGAATGAGAAACCATCAATCAGTTTTAAATTCATATCACCTATCACTCAAGAAACTGTGGTCTGTCAAGGGCATAGACCAAAGGAAAGACAGAAATCTCATGAAATTTCTGGTAATAGTTCTCCTCTTCAAATATGCTTGTGCAAAGCCATGTTTTGAACTAATATTGTAACTGTAAGTCTCTTTGGATGGAGACATGTGACCAGGTTTTTGTTTTCAGCAGTAATTAGTTGTAAACCTTTCAGTATTTATGTTAACATGTTTAGTCATTTTTAAATGTCAACACATTGTCACAGCAGGTACATACATTTTTATACAGGCAAGCTTGTGTGTAAAATATGGTCCCGCACATTTCTTGTGCATACCCACATTTTATACATGAGGCCTCTGGGTTTATGGTTTTTTTTGTTTTTTTTGGTTTGTTTTGCTTTGTTTTGCTTTGAGGGGGGTGTTTAAAGTTAGCGTCCCGATCCACACTCCATTCCAGTAGATGGCGGTAATGCACATCTAAAAGTTGCTTGCCAACCGCCATAAAAAAGAAGAAGAAGCCTGGCTTCAGATAGACCATCACTACTCTTGGGCCCTGACAGCCCCATATCTATCTAATGGGTAAAAGCTCAACTAAATGATAACGATATTTTCTACCTCTACAATGCCTGGCTCCAACACTAATTAGCTTTATGAAAATAAACATAATTAGATGCTAATGACTCACACAAGAAGTATAGGCGTAAATTCAAACTGGAAGACTTTATTCATCTCACCTGCCCAACCAAAGATGTCGTCATGCGCATAAATTCTAACCTATCGGTGACGGTCTCATCAAGCGTCTTCCTTGATGAGGTCCAGCTGTTCGTCAACTTCCGCTCGTTGGCTGAGCTTCAAGCAAGCCGCTGCTCAACCTCGTCATGGCCTTATGATTTTGTGTCTCCTCGCTCTTTTGTGGAAATATCGGACTCTTAGAGTTGTCCCTACAACAGGGGTATCAAACTCCAGTCCTCAAGGGCCGCTGTCCTGTAACTTTTAGATGTGTCTCTGCTGCAGCACCTGAATAGAATAATGAGGTCATTAAGGTTCTGGAGAACTGATCTACACCAGGAGGAGGTCATGAAGACATTTCATTCCAGTGTTTTGTACTTGTAGCACATCTAAACAAATCTACTGCCATTTTACCAATTAAGTCCTAATAATATCTATTTAACCTTAACAACAACTTTACTGCAGACTGCTTTATAGATCAAAAAATGATAATTGTGGAAAACTCCCTGCTGGAGCCAGCGTTGTGACGTCAGAGACATTATTGGGGATGTACCACGTGCCTGTGTGCATTCATGACTCTTGACTTTCAGTGTGCTTCGCTAGCAGACACTTGCAGTTCTGTTCCAGCACCTCACTAAAATGTTGAATTCTTTGTGTGTACGTGTGCGTTGATGACAATAGACCACACACAGGTCACATACACACACACACACACATGCTTATCAATAAATCCCATAATATCATCTAAAGTCGCAGCTGTTCTCTGACCGGAGCACACAGTCAGTGAGGGAGCAACTAGCCATCGACGTACACGTCCGTCACAATAATAATCAGTGATTGATTTTAAACTCTGCCAATAAACCTGGTCTACATCTCACAGAATAACCTTATCTTTATTTAAACATGTTAATGATGCTGAGGTTCTTAGTAGGAAGGGTTTCGGGGAGTTCAGTCTAAGGCCCCATATTACCTTGGGCTGGCCCTGCATGAAGAGCCGCAGCAATGCGCATCTCTGATCACCTGGAATCTTCCTGGAATTTTCCCAGTGGCCCCTATGCCAGTCCGCTGATGCTTGGGGGACATTTTGATTCATTTAATCAAAATGGTTTGGCCCGAATCTTCCTTTAACACTTCAGATTCTGCAGTAACTTCTATTTACAGCCGCAAACCTCCAGCCCAGATCCTGTCAGCAGCGGCTTTAACCCGCCTGTTAGAAACGTAAAGGAGAAGCAGAGAAGGTGGTACCAGGTGGTACCAGGTGGTACCGGGGCTTTGAGTTGCGTCGCGACTCACGGTGACAGTCTGTACCATGTCTTATATCAGGATGTCTGAAATAAAGACAGACATTCTTTATATCTGTCTTTGGACCAACTCCTGTAGTGAACCGGGCATTTAGCAGCCTGATTAAGGTAAAGTCAGAAGTTTTCTCTGCAGCCGAAACATTTCTGTGTTTAGGGGCGAGGAGGGTTTAGTCCCGCTACTGGGAGGACAATTAAGAGAATATAAATGGAAATAGTTTTTCTAACATCAACATCAAACCTACGTTTTTATTCACAAACCAGTGTATGAAAAAATATTCTTGCCCATAATTTGATAGTTACAGGACACAGATCAGCCCCCCTCCTCCTCATAATGGACCTGGTGTCTGAACAACATGGAGTCATTATTAGACTATTTAGACTATTTTGCTAAATTATTATATTTAGCTAAATATTCTTGCTGAGGGGCACAAACAGGCCTTCCGACATACAGTTTTTAAAAGAAATAATAATAATAATAATAATAATAATAATAATAATAATAATAATAATAATAATAATAATAATAATAATAATAATAATAATAAAAACCCTCTGTGACAGACTGGCAACCTGTCCTGGGTGTACCCCGCCTCGCGCCCGGAACGTTAGCTGGGGATAGGCACTAGCAACCCTCCCGACCCCATTAGGGACAAAGGGTGTATAGAAAATGGATGGATGGATGGATGGATGGATGGATGGATAAAAGCCCTTTGAAAAAAAAAAAACTCAAAAAGGACATTAGGGGCATCAAGCATAAAAGGCGCAGGGGCTCAAGGCCTCCTTTGCTCACCCCCCTACACGTGCCTGCCCTCCAGCCATCTTCAGCAGTATGCAAACCTTCAACCTTGTTGAGATTCTCCTTCCTCCAATCCAGTTTTAAATTTCTCACCATAGCCATTTAACCTAAACCTGAAGATGTCCCTCCCTTCAACGCTTTTCATCAGTTCCCTTCCAATCACCGATGTTCAGTTTGTCTGTTTCACTCATCTCGCTGGCCATTACTTCAGGACATTCCTCAACTGCTCCAGAAGGTGTCGCCACCAGCCTGCCACGTCTACACCTTTGTCGCTCAGGCCTCAGCTCACCTCGTAGCACTTCCCATCGCCTTCTGTCCTATTGAAGCCTTTACAGGCCCCAGACGCCATTTCAGGCAATTCTCAATGCCTTGGCAGGCATTCTTGTCTTTCTCTGTCCATGCCCTCACATTGCCCATGCAGGCATTTCATGCACAAGCAGGCATTCCTCCCCATCTCTTTCTATCGATCGATTGTACAAATTGGTCCATTTTAACACAATCACAGAGACATTTAACATTGATGTGAATCGGTTTTGGTTTGGCACTTGATGATCAAAGAGCAGGCTGAGTCCTAAAGTTCAGGGTGTCCTTCCCCTCTGAAAATGTTCTTTTCAAATGTCTTTTCAACCAACGCCCACTCATTGCCTTAGTGGGTGCCCAAGCAGGCATTCTCTCCGTCTTTCTGTATCAACACCCTCAAAGACTCCCAACGCCTATTGAGGCCCTTCTACACATTCTCTCTGTTTCCTATCAATGCCTTCACAAGCAGCTGATGCATTTGAAAATCGATATCATCATTATCATCTTCAGTTTCACCAATGCCTTGACAGGCACTCTCAATTCTCATTTGTCTACTCAGAAAACTTTCTCTTTACAACTTCTCGGCACCTTTGTACCATCTTCTAGTCTTTTCTGCCACTTCTCTTCTCCTTGCAATTTCAGAAATGTTGTTCACCTTCACAGAATCTCACAGTCCATTTCTCCTCTTCAATTTTTTTTTTCTCCAGAGTTTTTGCGGCGCTAGTGGCCTATATTTTTGCAACCGTATAGGCAGACAGGAAGGAGGGCGAGGAAAGGGGGGAAGACATGCGGCAAAGGTCGTCGGGACCGGGAGTTGAACCCGCGACGTCCACAACGGACTAAGGCCTCCAAACATGGGGCGTGCTAACCCCCTGCGCCACCACAGCATGCCCCCTCCTCTTCATTTTTAACCATGCAGCTTATAAGAGTTTGTTGCCTTAGCAGGCATACTCAATCTCCCTTTTCTGTTTCTCTAGATGCCTTTGGCTTCAGCTTGGTCCCAATAGTCTATATATTTTTTGGGGGAAGATGTCTTTAATATTCTTACACAGCAGCTCATTCTCTCTGATAGCGGTTACCGGTGCAACATCTTCCTCCTGGGTCCAAGCGCCAAGGTCTTTCATTTGTCAATTAAACTTTCTAATACCACTCTTCTCTCTGTGTATGATTCTCTCCAAGTTGAACAGGTAAACACACAGCAACACAAAGCAGTCCTACCTACGCAAACTACCAATCAGATTAAATCCCAAGCTCTGCTCTTTCCAACAATACCAGAATTACAATGTTATGAGCAAACCAGCAGTCAAAGGAGACAAAAAATTATAGCTAATTTCACAAAGCTAAAAGCATAAATTTCTCCCTTTGCTGACTCATGATCATATTCCACGATAGAGCAAATATTTCCACTCAGGTCCTGTAATCCATTGTCCTTGTGTCACACTGATGTGATTTAAGTTTTTCCTATAATGTCTCCTACAAGACCACTGCCACCAAATGTTGCAAAAAGCTTTACATCTTTCCTCTATAGATGATTTTATGTTTACCACTGTCATTCTGTGTTTAACCTTGTCTCTGTCCTGAATAAATCATTTAACGGTAAACAGGCCTCCTCCTCCTCCTCTTCCTCCTCCTTTTTCCTCTTTCCTCCTCGGTCTTGGCATGTCTTCTCTTGACAAAGTCTCTAATGGAGTTATGATAGCAACTTTTCCATACTCAATTTTTCTTTCACATGAAAAATAATCATGAACTAGAGCTTCTGTGTTATTGGCGGTTTTTTTATGGTAAAAGATTGCTCCTTTACACTTGCTTGCTCAGGATTGGGGATTGCTGTAAAGCTGACTGAGATCAAAGATTATTATCAATTCTTCTTCTTATTATTATTATTATTATTGAAGATATTTATTATTGGACCTTCTTTTGATGGAGTTTCTATACTAAAACAAACATTTTACTGTTGGGTTATAACGTTGTCTCATTTAGCAGAGTACTGTGATGTAGGCATCTTTGGAGCATAAGAATTGCACAATGAATAAGAATTACACTAAGATCCAGTTCACTGACGTTGGGCCTTTCATTCTATTAACTCTGAATTCCTTTAACTGGATCTCTAAATACTTGGGCCCCATATCTGGGCTAGCCCCTGCTGGGAGGGCATATGGGATGCTTTGTTGGAAAGAAAGGAGTGTGTGTGCAGAGTTCACCAATCATTCACTTGCCCATGGAGTTAAACAAATTGATTGGCAGGCTAGTGGTTCCCTCTGCACTGTGGTCTCCCTTTTACACAGAGAGCTAAGAAACGTCTGAGGAGCTCAGTCTAAAAGACTAAGATTATTATTATAAATAGATCTTTATTTTCATTGTCACAACAACAACAAAATTTAAAAAGTGCCATCAGTCAGTGCATATGATTAAAAATAACTGTCTCACAGTTTACACACAATGTAAGAGATACATAACAAATAACTGATAAAAAAAACCCCTAATAAATAAGAATAGCCACATTCTCACACACACTTCATTCATGATGATTAATGGTTGTTTTTGATTGCATTTAGTTTTGTTATTGCTGTAGAGTAAAAACTGTCTCTGAGACGGTTGGTTCTGGTTCTGATTGTTCTGTATCGTCTGCCTGAAGGCAGCAGTGAGAACAGAGAATGTCTGGGGTGAGAAGTGTTCTTTGTGATGTGTTGTGCTTTCTTTAGACAGCGGTCGCTGTGCAAGTCCTCCAGTGAGGGGAGAGGGCAGCCAATGATTTTTTGGGCTGTATTCACAACCCTTTGGAGAGCTTTCCTTTGAGCCGCAGTGCTGCTGTTATAACATACGCAGATTATCATAAACTAAGTTTCCACTTTTGTCAGCATGTCAAGAATTCAATGAAGGCCACATGACAGGAACACTGATTTAAATTGGTAGGAAAAAACATGTAGTGTGTTATATTTTTCCTTTTTCAGGCATTTTTTTATCTTTGTTTAGATAGGTAGTCAGGCAATCACAGTGCTATGTTTTGCCCAAACTGTGAAAAAGAAGAAAGTTGGACTTTGTGGTATGTCCCGACTCAAAATATCCTTAGATAGTGGTAGCTACATTCTCTTTCTTCTTTTCTGTATTGACAGATTGCAAACGAGAGTCACCTACTGGACATTGTAAAGTAGTGTGGTCAAGGATCAGCAAGGTGAACAAAACAAAAAAAACAGCATCAGCCTCCAGTTCCAGATTCTTCTGATGACTTTTATTAGTTACTTTATTTAGTTATAACCATCCCCAGCTTCCAAGAACTCACTGTTTTTATAGCCAATTGGCAAAACACCAGCACAATTAAACAGGAAAAAAAATCTAAACAGAGAAACAAGAATAAAATTATCAATCTAATTCTTTCAGTAACTGCTTTTGTATCAACAGTAACATTCATGTTTTCAAGAAATGTGCTACAGCCAGAAATAATTCCTGTTCTAAATCCAATAATGGAATCCTCTAATCAGTGATCCCTTTTGGAAAAAAACAAAACAAAAAAAAACTAAGTGTATAAAATCTTTAAAACCAAGTAATACACCTAATGGAAAAAACATCAGTGTAATTTATTTGTCATGCATTCTGTTAGCTTAAATTATAAATTTTTGTGGATTGCTTGATGCAAATTTTACTTTGAATTACTAAATACCTACTAATCATTTTTCAAGGTCATATAAATTAAGAAAACCAATTTTCTTGAATGAGTCCCGGTTCTTCCTCTCTCTTTCACTTCTTTTTTTTTAAAATGAAGTTTTATTGGCTCTGTGGCCTTTATTTGTGGGAAAAGAAGGGGCCCTGTGATGGCCACGTCAAGGACTTTACCCCTCTACCTCACTTCACATTACACCAAATATTTGAAATACATAATATATACAAAAAATATTCTGTCTACATAACACAATGTAGATGAAATCACTCTCACTCTTGACCATCACTGTTGTTTGCAGGTGTTGCTTGTGTGTTACGTTTGCAGGAGTACCTCAAACACAATACAAAGGTTCCAGCTTGAGACCTTAGTATGTAAAAAAAAAAAAAAAATGTAATTAATTGTGTTGATGGACCAAATCATTAAATGTCGACTGTGGTGACATCCCTAACCATAGGTCAACACATAGTACTAGTCCTGTCTTTGACAGGAACTGACTGTTATTGTTGATAACTCATAATAAGACAAGAAAATCTATGGATATTAATAATAGTAATAATGATAATAACAAATGGACATACAACATCAGAATAATTAACTCCTTGCCAATGTACGTCTTTTTATTCAGTTTTTTTTAAACAAAATGTAAAAAAATAAATAAAAAAATAAATAAAGAATGATAATGACACTAAGAAAATGGTAAGTTACCAACAGTGGTTGTAGTAACAGAAGTACTATTATTTGTGGTGATGAAGTGGTGAGGTAGACGCAGTGCACCAAGGTTTGAGGAATGAGATGATGATTCATGGTAATTAAGAATAAAGCACAAAATCCAGGCAGCACAGGTGGGCAGAAGGCTAGGAGCTCAGAACTGGTAGCAACTGGCAATTCAGCTAGAGGCAATGACATAAAACAACAGTAAAGACGACAACCTGACAAGGAACAAGAGACACAGGTGGGATTAAATACACAGAGACAGCTGGGATCAGTCAAGGGGTAGACGGGACAAAGCAGAGACTCAACTGACAAGGAAACCAAAATAAGCACACAGCAAACTCAAATCCTCACAAGAAGAAAGGAAGAAAAAAAATCATATTTGTGTTAATTCCTTTCTTCCCCGTACAATGTGAATAACATAGCTTTGTATTTATTTTTGAACTAGTTGATGCTTGGACAACGATTTAGTTCCATATTCAGTTCTTTCCATTGTTTTAACCCATTTACAGTGATATAAAATCTTCTCATAGTTGTTCGAATGCTGCATATTTTGAAATTCAGTGTTCCCCTTAAGTTGTATCCAGCCTCCCTTTCATAAAACATTTCCTGAAGATGTTTAGGTAACAGATTATAATGGATTTTATATAGAAATAGTACAGTTTAATATTTCACTGTCCCACAATTTTAAGTTAAAGTTAAGAAATGAACAGGCCCGTGCAGAGAACTTTACTGTTTAACCTCCATAGCAACTTGGCTGCAGACTGCTTTAAAGATCAAAAAAGCTCAGAGGGATTAACTCTACATCATTTTTGATGTTAGCAGATCTAGAATTGTGAGACTGAGATATCAAGGAAAAGAAAACTCAGGACCTACTGGCAGGGCCCCTCCAGGCATTCAGGGCTCCTAAAAATGGTTGAAATGTAACACAGACAGATCTAAAACTTTAGCATTCATTTAGTGACAGTGACAATGATATTAAATTTTATTTTATGCTTTCAGCAGACACAAAATAAAAACAAAAAATTGTACAGTTAGGATTTAATTAGGAAATTTACTTTGTAAAAGTACAAAGAATCATGTTGATAACTTTATTGTTGTGTTACCATGGCTAGAATATGGTGTAACCTTTGTGTTTGAGCTAGGCTTGTTCACAAATACATCACAACAAATAACGCCCAATAATCAGTGGTTGATCTTATGCTCGGCCAATTAACCTTGGCCCACTCTCACAGACTTTACTAAATACATTTACCAGAGACTGCTAGTCATACTGACATTCTTGGAAGGCAGGTGAGGGGGAGTTAAATCAGATTCTGCCTAAAGCTCCATATTACCTTGGCCGGCCCTGCAGGAAGAGCTAGAGCCTCTGCAGCTCGCTGTGCATCTCTCTGTTGGATGCTCACCTCCAGCCATGATCCCATCAGCAGTGGGGCAAACTGCCTGGTAGGAACATTAAGGTGAAGCAGAGCAAACAGTGAGCAGGCCAGGCGTGCCCCGAGTGATAGTCGGGGTACAGTTTCTTTATATCAGGATATCTGGTTCTGACCCACAGTGGTGGGATCGAATCAGGATGCTTGTAGCAAACCAGGTATTTAGTCCAGCACTGGGGCAGCCTGATAAAGTTAAAGTTAAACATTTTCTCTGAAGCCAAGACATTCCTGTGTTTAGGGGTGAGGAGGGTTTTCTAACTTCTATATCAGATATGGTTTTATTCACAGACAAGTGTAGGTTGAAAAACTATATATTTTTGCCCATAATTTGATAGAGGGTGCTGTTCTGTCCCTCTCCACCATGCACCTGGTGTCTTGACAACATGGAGGCAGAGGATCTGCTCAGTCGTTGTTAGACCCAGGGCAGCCACATTAATACATTTTATAAATTGTTATTATTAGCTAAATACTGTTGCTGAGGGGCACAAGCATACTTGCTGATACACACGCCCACCCACACACACACATGTACACCCCCATGCCCCCCCCCCCCCCCCCCCACACACACACACACACACACACAAATAAGTAAATAAAAGGTCCTTGGGGAATCAACGATAAAAGGGGCAGGGACTCAAGTGACCTTTGCTCAAATATCTAAAACATACCCCCAGGCTTTCATTTGCTGTAAACTATCAAAAGAGAACTCAGTTTTGCTAAAGCATATATTATATTTGCCAAAAAAGCTTTTCATCAGCTACACTACAGAGGGATCTGTTAGGTTCAGACTTTGGATGACCAGCTGCTAATGTTGGCATTCTACAAAGCTTTGACCTGAGTGACAGCAAGCACCAGCATGAGGCACATTATCCTGCTCAACAAACAGACGCTCTGAATTATACTCTTTGTTTATTATGTATTGCGCTCATTTCAGTGTGTCGCACACAGACAGAGGAGGGAAGGATGTTTTATTCATTAGAAAAACTTAAAGGCACAGAGTGGTACGGCTGCTGTTCTGTAGTTCTCTTTTCTTTCTAGAATTCTGCCAAATTCTTAGTCTTGTAAAACACTGACAGCCGAGGACGGCGACCCAGTAGCAAAGTTGTGATTTCACACAGTAAAAGTGATTAAAACCTGAAAATAAAATAAAACAATTCAACTAAATTTATTGAACATACCATTTACTAACAAAGTCTTGAAATACTTTGTTAGTTGATAACTCAGATTTATTGATTATTTCCAAGCCACTTCAAAGTTACAGGTCTTTTGTGCTTCTAACCTTTAGTGTTTGTTAATCCAAAATTGCTCTAAAATTTCTTCTGTTTGTTAAAACAGTTGTTGTGACTTCTTTACATTTATTTGTTGTTAAGTATAATTTGCATGATAAGTGGCTGATTTACAATTAAATGTAAAGCATAATTTACATGATGATTATTAATAATTGAATTTAATATGATTGTATATCATATTGAAACATATTTAAGTGAGAGGCATGATTTATTTGGACAGAGGCAATCTTTTATTTTGAAGAATGCTTAACAGGATGTGGTTCTGTTTTTTGTCATTATTGTATTGGCTTCTGTTGATTTTGGTTGCTAGGTAATGAACAGTTCTTGCCTTGATCAGCTGTGGCCGTTTTCTCCTCAATAAAAACTGAATTGAAATGTTCAGTAAAAGACATCCGAGCCTCCATGTGGATTGAAGAAGCTTTCACTCTGTAACACCAGTATTTTGTCCTAACCATTTTCTGTCTGACATTTTTAATAACCTTTGAGTTTATTCTAAATGAGTACTTTGCCTTTGAGAGAAAATGTAATTATTATAAACCTTTATCAGACAATCATGCAATATTTTTTAAAGAATCTGTTCTATATTTAATTTCCTCAAACTCTCAGACAAACACAAGCAGAAGCAGAAAACTCCCCAGTCTTTCTCAATTTAATGTTCTTCAGTGTTACTTCCTAATTGCATGAAGCATTAGAGAATAGATCTCAGTGCTGCTTCTGTCACAGTTTACCACAATATTGTGTAATAAAGAATTATTAGAATTATTGAAGAGTTATTTTTGATCAGGATATGTCATCCCAATATTAAACAGGTTAGGATTATCCACATCAGGAGGGATGCTGAAAAGCTAGTCAATGGCATTGTAACTTTAAGGCTGTACAACTGTGATTCTTTACAATCAACACGTCCAAAATCATTCTGGAGAAAATTAAAAAGAGAGGTCATATTTCTCCTGTTTTAGCTTCTGTTCAATGGCCCGTTAGATCCCTTCTAGAATTCAAAATTGTCCTAGCCTTTAATAATTAAGTTCTGCTGTGCTACATCAGAAAGCAGTTTGCCACCACCCCACCCCACCAATTGGTGGGTTGCTGGTTTGATTCCTGCTCTACCTGCCTCTGCCATGTCTGTTATGGACAAAACACTTCACCCATATTGTCTGCTGGTGGGGCTCAGAGGGCCTGGTGGCCCCAGTGCATGGCAGCCTTGCTTCTGTCAGATCTCTGTCAGGTCTCCCTTGAAAAAGTGATTCTTAATCTCATTGGTGATAATAAATAAATAAAATCTATCCATTATCTTAGACCCTTATACCATTGGGGTTGTGAGGGGTGCTGGTGCATATAACCCGCTGTCAACACGTAAGAGGTTATCCTGCGCAGGCCACCAGTCCATCACAGGACAAAACAGGACAAACAGTCATGCACAC
Organism: Gambusia affinis; assembly: GCF_019740435.1. Lineage (NCBI taxonomy): Eukaryota > Metazoa > Chordata > Actinopteri > Cyprinodontiformes > Poeciliidae > Gambusia > Gambusia affinis. The sequence continues at coordinate 719,254 of NC_057879.1, forward strand.
CCACACCCACACACACCTAGGGAGAATTGGAGACCAATTTACCTCCAGAGAGACATTTGCTATGATATTGATTGCCTGGGACAGTGATTTCTGAGGCTCTAGAAATATTTATATTTAAAGTTAAATAAAGCCACTAGCAAAATTAAATAATTCCTAAGTATTAGTTAACCTTGGACAGCCTCATTGTGATTAACTCCTGCACTAAAAACAGTATCTAGCAAACAGTGTTTGACAACACTTCTTTATTTGGTTACTGTCACACAAAGTGTGGGAGCTCACTGGTGGAAGACAAACAGCATACAGGTGCATTTACAGCTTCAAGGGATTCTTTATCTTGCACAAATATTTGACTGCCCTTCAGCATGCTGATGTAACTTGGCCGTCTATTGCAGAGGTTCTACATTAATGCATCATATTTGTCCAGTGACATATGAGTTATTTGTTATCTTAATGGCCTTACGTTTAGACACTCCAGAGCAAAACAATTGAGTGTAGTACTTATTATTCATATACTGTAATTATAATGTGTGTGTAGAGTGTTGGGTTGTAACAATCCCTCAAATGATTACCACTATTATTGAAATTCTTCCATGCAAATTATCTGCCTCAAAGCTTTGTTAAATTAATATTTAGTGGCATGTGTTTTAGCTTGGTGATTATTGTTGCGCAACACTCTCACTTCTGACTATGAGTTGTTGAAGATTCATAAGTACTAGTAGCTTAACGTCCAATTTTCAAGTTTGGTCCAGGGGAATTTTATTGAGAAATGATGATGTCATTATCATTTCTCAATGATAATGAGGGTTTTTATCATTTTACAGGGAACCAAAAGGCATCCTTAAAAAGACTGGCATGATGCCTGGAATACGACAGGCTTCCTTCTCCTGCAGCTGCTGTTTCAGAACAAGTGAGGTGGGTGTATATTAATACACCCACCTCACCAGGGTGTATTTATATACACCCACCCAGAGGGGATTGGTAACCAATCCCCTGTTACCAATCAGGAGATTGAGGAGCGGCGGAATAAAGAAATACATTTATTTTCATAAGTTCCGTCTGCCGGAGACGTGCAGCAGAAGAAACGGCTGAGCCGAGCCTACGGTCAGAGTCCGAGTCCTGTAGTGCAGAGCGGAGCAGTTCCGCTTAAAGCACATACACACACTTTCTCCGGTTTCATCCTGCAGCATCTTTTAAAACCTAACGCGCGCACAGATACACACGTGAATCAAACTTGAGGTAAAATTTCTCTCTCTCTCTTTCTCAAAACAGAAAATTGTGAGGAAGCAAAAATCTCAGGCAGAAAAAAAAAGAAGAAGAAGAAGTCAACTGCTCAATCCCCTGTTACCAATCTTCTGATTGTTAGCAGGGGATTGGTAACAGCTGTGGAAGAGATAGACGGAACACAGAGAGCTGCTGTAGATGATGCTCAGTGCAGCTTTACAGACAAACCGGACAATAAATTTACTACCATCTCAGTCACAATAAATGGGTGGTGAAGCGCACCATGGCAGTACATAGCTGGCTGATGTGTTTCTGTGTGTGACGAAGCTGCCACAGATCTCATCACTAACATGGATGCAAAGTAAGAGTTATACTATGAAATTGACTGTTGATGAATACATAGACTAAAAACTGGAGCATAGAAATGTTTTGGAATTGTCTAATAAATTCAATATAATTTCAGAATTTTGTGTAATTTTCTTTCCAGGCTAACTTAAAAAGTGACCTATTATGTTATGTCATATTTATGACTGTGTGATGATGGTCTTATTTGCAATCAGTCAAATAAAGCGTTTCCCATGTTAATTTTCCAAGCTACAGAAAACTGTTGGGGATGCACAAAGAAGAACATTTAGGTCAAAATTTATATCCACTAAAGTTATGGCAGAATTTATGAATATTTTATTTGATTACTCCATTAATCGTCAGAATAATCTGCACATTACTTGATTGCTAAACTATTTGCTTACATCAGCCATAGCAGAATGACAGCTAAATCTAGATGTTTTGTTTTTTATGGCAAAGTTTCAGTGTGGACTTGGGCATCCCTGTGCTACGGTAGCAGAGGAGAATTACACTGAGTGCAGGTGTGTTAATCAGGGGATTGGTAACAGCTGTGGAAGAGAGTAAACAAAAGTCTATAATAAAAACACAAAGGAAGCCAAACTGCACAAAGATAAACTAACCTAGTCAGTTAATTGATGTAAGAGAAATGAATCTAAAAGTTAAAGGTATTAGAGGCAAGAGCCTTCTTACAGTGCTGCACAGACAGACGGACAGACAGAGCGAGCTCCAAGTTGTTTTATTGAATTTACTCAGCTTGAGTGAATTCAGACCAAAAGTAGTTAATAATTGACACCTTTGCTCATGAAAAGGACTGAAACACATGGTGAATGGATTAATGTGAAGCTACAAATTTTTATGGGATGCCTTAGTTGGTTCCCGGTAAGCATACAGCAAATATTGATGTTGAGTTAACACTGTACGGGCATTCTGCCAGAAGCTGGCCTGTTGTGTCATTTTGTGTTCTTGCTGATGGCTTGTGTCTTTCGTCTTGGATTCCAGATAACATTTTTTGACTGAAAATTGTTGTTGAGATTATAGAGGAACTATTGGCATAAAAATAACAGTAATGTTTGGAATGGGAAAATAAAGACCACAAATACCGTACATATATTTTGATCTGCAAAGTAGAACAGGTCTACAAACCAGCTTAAGCATCTCTAGATGTTGAAAAAAGGTCAGATGCCCAGAAAAGTACAACAGCAGATGCAAAATTAATTTATTAGTTATAACAGAAACATCTCTGTTTCTGTCCCCGGAGCTTTTGTTGCTTTTGTTTCTTTTGGTGGATTTTTGTTTCATAATTGAAACAAATTTTCATTTTCTTGGCTCAATATTGAACCCAAGACAAAGTGTGGTTGTCTTTTGAAACTGCATAGACCTTAAAGCAGAGATGGTAAAAGGAGAGAAGTGGAAGATGATCTGTGACCCTGCTGACCTCTGTCCAGCTGTTGACTGTAAGTGAGGGGGTCAGACTGTTTACCCACAGAAATCTGCCCAGTTAACCACAGCTCCGAGGAACACATTACTGTATTCATATTTCATATTAATTCATATAATTGAAATTAATAATTTCACAAGATGTCTTATTGCCCAAATAAGCGACACAGAGATAACTTAACAATGACTTTTTCATGATAAAACCTTCATGATAGGTTTTATATTTATTGTAAATGACTGCTACAACTTGTTTTAATCTACTAGAGTAGATTGTCATGGAAATAAATACTTTAACAAGAGCCTGGATGAGAAGAAGTAAGAAATGTATTAAAACCATGCAAGGTGAGAACAGAAATAAAGTCAAAGGAGTCTGTCGGTCTGCTCTGACTAACAGTGGATTCTGGCTTATTTTTCTAGGTTCTGGTCAGAGAAGAGAGACTTGGCTGGACTATAAGTGTGAATCCTTGAATGTTATGTACTAAGGACTCTGTGAACCCCAACACAGATGGTCTTGCCATTTTTCTATTGTTAAGGAAAGGGGATTGTTCTTTGGTGCTAAAGAGGACAGATAATTTCTGGGTTGGGGAAGTAACACTTTGTCTCCAGGATTAAGGACCTCTCCCCTGCTTTTATATGAGACTGTAGAGGTCTATGTTAGAACGGGTTGACCAATTCTATGATACGACTATACAAATAACCTAAAACAGATGAGGGGTGAGGAGCCCATTATAAATTTTTCCATTACAAAATGTGTTTTGTTTCATTTCCGCCAAACCTTCCCCAGTAATTTTATAACATTTAAGTAGGCTGCCTTACACAATGTCCATTTTCCAACATAACTGACCTGACACCTCTGTAGTTCCACATTGCCCCCTATTTTCAAACACAAAGTGTCATAAACATCATTGTTTATGACACTGAAGTCAAAACAAAATAGAAAAGAATAGAAAATGTTAGCGGAGGAAAGCTGAGCAGGTGCAGTCCCATCATCAGTCAGATCTACTCTGGATTGATCATTTTAAACAGCATTGTGTTGGATCTTTGTGTCCAGTCTAAGTGATGGGCCCTTATGTTCATGTGAACAGATATGTTTTCAGACTTGTCTCAATGTTACTTTTCAATAATGTCACTAAATAACCTCTCCTAAGCCATTCTTCCCTTTGCTTCAAAAAGAAGCTTGTGTTTTTGAGCCAGCTCAAGAGGCTCTTTACCAAGACTTAAGAAAAACATGAACATCCTTCAAGATCTCTGTAATCACTAATAGTCCTCAGGAGTACAATGCAGGCTTTAATCACTCGTGGTAAGAGGTGGTCAGTCTCTGTGGGGGAAGTAAATCCCAGATCTAGAGGTGAAAAATGCTTCTTAATAGAACCCTAATTTAAAGGATGATAGTTATTTGAGCAGTGGTCTTCCACCTTTTTCCCCCATGCATAAGGTCATTCAAGATGTGTATGAAGAATAAAGCTAAGGCCAAAATAATGTGACAATATATTATTATAATCTTTTATTACATTTTTGTATTTCCTATAATTTTTTGGTCAGAGCAGAATTCTTTAAAAAATTTGATTCACTCTAACCTACTTACTGTAAGACTCCGGAGGGAATTAGTGCGCTGCTTTTTTTCACATGGAAACTAAGTTTCCCTCATGCCAATAACGGTCAGTATGTGACCTGAACAGTGCAGGTACTGTGGACCCACCTCACTCCAAACCATTTGCAGAAAATTCAACTTTCACAGATGTTTTCATTGACCATATCTAAAATATTGATATTATTTTAAAAAATGCAGCTGGGAATATTATATTAGTGTGTATAATATAATGTCATATATATATATATATATATATATATATATATATATATATATATATATATATATATATATATATATATATATATAGTACAGACCACACCTTCTAATTGAGTTCAACTAGAAGGTAAATGGTAAATGGACTGAACTACTTTTCCAGTCATTCTGACCACTCAAAGTGCTTTACACTAGAGTCACATTCATGCAGTTGTACTCACAAACACACACACATTTATACACCGATACGCAGATCAGTAGGTAATTTGGGGTTAAGTGCCTTGCCCAGAGGCACATCAACATGTGGCAGGATGAAGCTGGAATCAAACCTACAACCTTCCGATCACAGGACGACTACTGTACTGGTTAAGCAAGACATTTCATCTGAACAGATAAGTACCTTACAAGGCTTCACCTCCAGCACCCATTCCAATGCCAAAATAATTGCCACCATCTCTGCTGAAAAAATTTATAAATAATCTGTTTTTATAAAAACTTTGTTTCTGAACATAAACTGCTACTTTTCCTCTTTTGATGCATCTGTATATATTTGTGTCATATTTTCATGCATTATTTCTAAATACTGCTGAGTAATTTGATACAAACCTCCACAGGACTGTTTTTTCTTTTTTGTTTCTAAATTTACTATTGGCATATCAAATACCATGGATCAATTTTACATTTAATTACAGTTTTACAGCATCCTATATTATTTTTCCCTAGCTGATCTGCATACATATTTCCTTCCCATCCAAAACTCATAATGTTATGGCCATACTCCCAACATTCTCTGAATAGCTGTCTTGTAGGGTGATTTTCCTCATGCTCTTGTAAATGTAACCAATAATTTGCTGACAGTTTAATCCGCCTTAAGTCCTGTGGCATTTCTCCAGTTATCACCTGAAGAGCAGGAATTGGAGATGTTCTAAAAGCACCACAACAAATCCTTAGTGCTTTAGCTTGGATTCTTTCTAAATCGAATAACAAAAAATTTGCAGCTGACTAATAAGCAATACATCCATAGCCCAAAACAGATCGAATTAAAGCATCATATATTCTTTTCAAAGATGTGCTTGTCGCCCCCTCAATCATTCCCTGACAGACATCTCAAAATATTAATGCCTCTTTTCCATTTATCAATAATCTTCTGTATATGTATCTTAAATGAAAGTTTTACATCAAACCATACTCCTAAGTACTTCACAATGTTTACCTGCTTCAATTTAAATAGGCCTATAATGTTTTACCTCTACGTTATCCTTACCTGGCTTTACTATTGATACAACGGCTGAATATTTCCAACTGGAGGGCAATTCACCTTGTTCCCATATTTTATTGTATAACTATATTGTAAAACTATTCCTTTAGCAGCATCTGATAACTTTTCAATCATCCTATAGCATATGCCATCTTTACCTGGAGATGTATTCTTAACTCCAATCAAAGCTCTATTCATCCCTTTATCTTATGCCCTGCTTCTTCTATCCTTCCATCCATCCATCCATTTTCTGGTCACCCTTGTCTCTAAAGGGGTCAGGAGGGTCCAGGGTGTATCTCGCCTCTCGCCCGGAACGTAGCTGGAGATAGACACCAGCTACCCTCCTGACCCCATAAGGAACAAGGGTGATCAGAAAATGGATGGATGGATGGAAGGATAGAAGAAGCAGGGCATAAGATAAAGGGACACGTTAAATAGGGGAGTAGGAGATGGAGCGGGGAAAAGGATACAGGGCAGCTGGCTAAAAAAAGAAGCCAGCTGGAACGCAGTGGGACCTAGAGGAAGAGAGGCAGATGACTGATGGACAGCTAGGGATGTTTTGAAACTTGGGGTGAGGAGACACAGAGTAATAAGAGAATGTTGAAGGTAAGAAGATTAGAGCAAAGTAAAAAGACAGGTATTAGCTAAATAGAAGGAGACAGAGTCTGTCTTTATGGACAGACAAACTTGAACTTTAAATAGAAGGTTCAAGTTTGACGTTAAAGAGGGAGAACTTAAAGTGAGAGGTAGAAAAATATTCAAATTAAAATAAAATAAAATAAAAATAGAAATTAAAATTAAAACCTCTTCTTACAAAACGTGATGGTGGAGTAGGGATTGACTCACGATGTTAAAGTCGTGGAAATGGCCATTAGGAGAAGGAACTGCAGAAAGAAAACCTGGAAATGAGGAAGTAAAGCGAGAGGGGAAAATAACATCACAGCGAGGGAAAAGAGCACGAGCTCACCACCACCAGTGATTCGAACATAGCTCACCTAAGCACTGAGGGAGGGTTGTGCTGCAAGCACCGGTGAGCGGTCCGGGCGTATGTATGACAAGTATCCTGGTGAAGACCAATGACCGAGCTGCTGAAGGGACGCTGAGGGGATTCCCTGAATGGCTGCGGATGTAGCCACCCCGATTCTAAAGGAGTGGCCGGAGAAATGTCTAGGGGAAAAATTGTTCGCGGCCAGTAGCAGTCTGAGGTGTTTAATGCAGTGTTTCCCAACCCTGTTCCTCAAGGCACACTGTCCTACATGTTTTAGAGGTTTCCCTTTTTATGTGCCTGATTCAACTGATTGCAGTTCAACAAACGCCTGTTAATCAGTCATCAATTGAAATCAGCTGCACTGAAGCAAGGAAATACCTAAAACATGCAGGGCAGTGTGCCTTGAGGACCAGGGTTGGGAAACACTGGTTTAATGAACCAGGTAGCAGTCATGTGGTTACCTTCAGGGTGAGGAAGAGGGATTCGAAGGCGGAGCTGATTTTGCGTCTAAGGAGAGTGAATTTAAACATAGCTAAAAAGGGGCAGAAAGACGTATTGTTACGTGCTATAATGATGGAACAAGCACCTTTGGATTTAGAGTGCTTGAGGGACAGATTGTAGATGTCTGGATGGACCTTGAGGTCCGAGACGGCTAAATCTCTAGAGGGGACAAACTTATTAAAGGAGAGGTAAATTCCCCCAGACGAAGCAGACCATAAAAAGCTAGGAGAAATGCACTAGAAAGGAGAGCCTTGAGATAGAGAGAATATTGGTTTGAGCTAAGAATAATGAGTAAGTCCTGTAGAATACGGAGGGTATGTAAGGACACTCGGTGGGGACCCGGAAATTCAACCACACGCAGGAGTTTGGAAAGAAAAAAAAACAAGTTTAATAAAATATTCAGATAGTGGTTACTGCGCAGGATGTGGTCATCAAACACAGCACTGAGAAGAGAGGGGAGAAGACTGGTGATGCACTGATAAAGGAGGGGGTAATGTCTGGATGTCAATCAATCAATCAAACTTTATTTGTATAGCACATTTCAGCAGCAAGGCATTTCAAAGTGCTTTACATCAAATCAAACACAAAAACACAATGCAACATAGAATCAACAATAAAAACACAACATAGTCAGATTCCGTCAATAAATTTGCAATTGATTACGTTTCAAATACAACTCTAAACAAGTGGGTTTTTAGTTGAGATTTAAAGGAAGTCAGTGTTTCAGCTGTTTTACAGTTTTCTGGAAGTTTGTTCCAGATTTTTGGTGCATAGATGCTGAATGCTGCTTCTCCTCGTTTGGTTCTGGTTCTGGGGATGCAGAGCAGAACCAGAACCAGAAGACCTGAGAGTTCTGGAAGGTTGATACAACAGCAGCAGATCTTTAATGTATTGTGGTGCTAAACCATTCAGTGATTTATAAACTAACAACAGGATTTTAAAGTCTATTCTTTGAGCTACAGGGAGCCAGTGGAGGGCACACGAGCAGCAGCATTCTGGATCAGCTGCAGCTGTTTGATTGATTTGTTGGACAGACCCGTGAAGACGCCGTTACAATAATCAATACGACTGAAGATAAACACATGGATGAGTTTCTCTAGATTTGGCTGAGACATTAGTCCTTTAATCCTGGAAATGTTCTTCAGGTGATAGAAGGCCGTCTTTGTAACTGTCTTTATGTGACTCTGAATGTTCAGATCAGAGTCCATCACTACCCCCAGGTTTCTGGCTGATCGCTGGTTTTTAGTTGTAATAACTGAAGCTGTGCACTGACTCTAGATCGTTCCTGTTTAGGTCCAAAAATAATAACTTCAGTTTTGTTTTTGTTCAGCTGGAGGAAGTTTTGTCTCATCCACACATTTATCTGTTCTAAGCATCTGTTCAGTGATTGGATGGGTTCTGAGTCTCCTGGTGACATCGTAATGTAGAACTGTGTGTCATCTGCATATTTATGGTAGCTGATATTATTTCCTGTTATAACCTGAGCCAGTGGGAGCATATAGATATTGAATAAGAGGGGTCCTAGGATTGAACCTTGGGGTACCCCACATGTGACCTTTGACCTCTTTGATGAGACGTTTCCAATTGAAACAAAGAAATCCCTGTTCTTTATGTAAGATTCAAACCAGTTAAGCACTGGACCGGAGAGTCCGACCCAACTCTCCAGTCGATTCAGTAGTATGTCATGGTCAACAGTGTCAAAAGCTGCACTGAGGTCCAACAGAATCAGCACTGTGGTTCTCCCACAGTCTGTATTTATATGGATGTCATTGAACACTTTTACGAGGGCAGTTTCTGTGCTGTGGTGAGACCGGAAACCAGATTGGAAGGAGTCAAAGCGGTTGGTTATCGTTAGGAAGCTATTTAACTGTCTACATACAACTTTTTCAATAACTTTACTGATGAATGGGAGGTTGGAGATCGGCCTGTAATTCTGCAGTAGTGATTTGTCTAGATTGTTCTTTTTTATCAGTGGTTTGATTACTGCCGTTTTCAAAGCCTGGGGGAAATCGCCTGGCTGGGTAATGTCTGGGTAATGTCTAATTAGATGATTAGAAAAGAGACTAAGAGAAGGGGAGGACTGGTGAAGTTGATAAAAGAAATCATGAAGGAGCAGCGGCTCTACTCTGAGTTCCTCCCGGATGACTGAGCTTCTCACCCTATCTCTAAGGGAGAGCCCAGCCACCCTACGGAGAAAACCCATTTCTGTCACTAGTATCCGCGATCTCGTTCTTTCGGTCATGACCCAAAGCTCATGACCATAGATGAGGTTGGGAACGTAGATCGACTGGTAAATCGAGAGCTTTGCTTTTTGGCTCAGCTCTCTCTTCACCACAACGGACCGGTACAGCGCCCGCTTGACGGCAGACGCTGCGACAATCCGCCTGTCGATCTCCCGCTCCCTTCTTCCCTCATTTGTGAACAAGATCCTGAAATACTTGAATTCCTCCACTTGGGGCAGGACACCCCCTCCCCAACCTGGAGAAGGCACTCTACCTTTTTCCGGCTCAAGACCATGGCCTCGGATTTGGAGGCACTGATCCTCATCCCGACCGCTTCACACTCGGCTGTGAACCACTCCAGCGAGAGCTGCAGATCACGACCTGATGAAGCCAATAGGACCACATCAGCCACAAAAAGCAGAGATGCCACCAAAACGGATCCCCTCAACACCTTGGCTGTGCCTGGAAATTGTGTCCATAAAGTAATGAACAGAAACAATAGCTCTCCAAATGAACCATTTCAGGATCAGGAGGAGAGCCGTGATGCAGACGGCTCCTCTAGGAAGTTGTGTAATAGGAAACTTAAAGGATGTCCTAGTCATATATGATACATCTCAATACTAAGAAAGCTATGACTGACCAGTAACAGTAGAACAGCAGATTAAAGAAAACTTGTTGCACTTCAGTAGGAATGATCTCCCAATGAAAAATCCTGGGAGTCTTTTCTCCTGAAGGCACATAGGCAGATAATGTTATCAGAACGAGACTGAGGAAACTGTCTCGTTGGCTGATCAGACTGAGGAGATGCACATCTTGATGAGAGCAGAACTTCTTCAGGCAGCAGTTACAGCCCCTCCCCTACCACATCTTCGTCTACGTAGGACATTGCTCCAGCCAGGAGAAAATACAAATGTAGTAGAGGTGTTATCAGGAAACCATTCAGGAACATAATTTTTTGCTAACAAACCCTCAAATATGCTTAACACAAAATCTTACTCTTCCAATATATTTCTAAAATACCTTAAAAATAAACATTAGCATAGTACATTTTTTTCAGGGTTTTAAGAGTGTTGTGAAATAATATTATATGTTGTGTTATTGTGCAACATCTCCCCCCCACACTTCTCTCTCTTCTCTCTCACTCTCTACTTCCTCTTCTGAGAGGGGAGATGTGCTACCAGCTCTCCAACTAACGGGTTAATTGAGTTTCCTAAATCTGCTGAGATTTACCCTGAAGTAAACTCTGTTTAAGCTGGCATCGAGAAACGATTCGCCTGGTTTCTGACGACCTCCATCCAGGTGTCCCACCCTTCTTCCCCCTGTGAATTAGCCAGACTGAGCAGCCTGCAGTCAACTAGTTTCACACAGCACATCTGTTAACGGTCGCTCCTTCTCTTTATTACAATTTGCTCTTGTTACTGAACCAGGTAGGTTTTAGTGACTCAGGCGAGTCCCTAGGATGATGTTTTAAATATGGGCTATCAGGAACCAATAAAACATTTTCCAGCTCTTCCTCTCCAGAATTGAACATCATAGCTATTTTACAACCATCAAAGAACTTTAAGGTGACTCATTAATTGAATGTCCACAACATCTTTTAGATTTTCTTTATGCTAATTATTTTATTAATAAGGCAATTTTGCAAGGATCAGTACAGCAGGAATAATCAAATATGTAAAATCAATCATCTAATCTATCTTTCCCTGATGCTGACACTGAGAACTAAAAAGGGAACCTTTGAGAGAGACGGACAGAGTTTGGCTTTTTGAACCCCAGACCTGGCCTGATGATGAAGGAGGTGTTGCAGCAGGAGGAGGATGTTGGTCGACGAAGGCAGGGATCTCTGTAGGTCTGATGAGCTTTCTTCTCCTCATGGATGGTGAGGTCACACAGGACCTGGGTGCTGGCAGGAAGGAAGACATCAGTTCTTCTTCTTTGTCTTTGTTCTTTGTCTTTGTCTTTGGGGTCTGAACCCAGCTGATGAGAGAAGTGTGATTTGAAGCCACATGTTGCTGAGCTGACAGGTTGGTCCCTATGATCAGGACAGTCTTCGGCTCTGTGGCCCCGGCTCTTCTTCAGCTGCAGAGTTCTTTGTCCATCTTGATCTTGACTCAAAGCTGCCTGGAGGATCCAACCAAAGGTTCCTCTTTTGCTCTCACCTTTTATAGGGTTTATCCACCTTTTGGTTCATTTGCATTGACTAACACTGTTGCTGTGCTTATTTCATTGGCTGACTGCTTGGACAGATGATCTCATGTCCATCACTGTCTTAGAGACATTATGTCCTGATGTCTGTGTTAATGTCTCAGGTTGCTCAACAACCTGTTTCTAAATAAGTCGTTGACCATCTCTGCTCTCCAATTAGTTCCCCTTTTTCCCTTAACCTTTCACCTTCCATCCACCTCCAACACATCAGTGATTCTTTAATTGCAGTTACACCTTTTACACCATCTCAAGTTCATTGTCAAAATCATATTTATAACTTCTTTAGCTTCTCTGATTTATCATTCATTTATAATATTATGATAAACATAACTCATTAATTCCTCTCATTACAATCCTAATGTGAGTTATCACAGACGGTCCTCTGAAAAGAAACCAAGAATAATCATTATTCTATTTATTTGATACCAAATAAACAATCTCATGTCCATTACTAGTAAAACAAGTAACAACAGTTACTTGTTTTACTTGTAAGAGTACCCACTAATGTAAGTGTAAGTATTATTACAAGCAAACCAATATTAATATAAGTATTTTACTTTGAATTTTATCCAATTATTCAAAATGTTTAGATTTCATTCTTTAAAACTTTCATCCTTTGAAATAAGTAATAGTCTCAACTATTTTTATAAATCTGTAGGCTGGAAACTTAATTCCTCTTTTTCCAGGAAACCTGTTCTTCCTGTTTCATGACTCTCTCTGTCTGACTATGATTTCTTATGATTAGATAGAAAAAAGCAAAGTTTACAGGACACAAAAACAACACACACACACAACCAAATTGATTTTATTGATATTTAAATCTACTGTTGGGTCTAGATGTCACTTGTGTGATTCATTTTAAAGATAACTTTATTTATTGTTACTGTTAAACTAAAATCTCCAGCATGGGGAAGTGGGATGATCTCGGATTTTCTTGACAGCTGTGCTAAAATTCATTGTTTTTCTGAATTTTTTGCATGCAGGCTCTGTGGCTGTGCACTGCCTGTCAAGGCAAGCTGCCTGAATCATTACAGCTCCATATATGACTACAAACATATTGAAGCAGAGTAAATCAGATGTTCCAGGCTTAACCTTTGCTGCCATGACCTTTACTTGGTTCTTTGACCACAAGCTTTAAATCAGCCACCGCAGTCCATTCAAAGCGTTGGCTAAATGTCCTGAAGAAAGGTCAGCAGGGCCATTCAGCAGCCAGAACCAAGGGCTATGAGAAAGGACAGCACTGGCCAGGTCAGCCAGGCCATGGCCAGCGCTAAAAGCACAAATACTGCCATTCACTACATGAAGCTAGAGAATGGCAGAAAACACATAATGGATTTAAAAGGGAGCCAAAGCAACGCCCCTTTAATCAGAGTGCAGACTAAACATGATGTGGATAATGTCTCCATTCCATCACATGTGATCTTTTGATGAACAAGCAAATATCCAATGCTCATTAGTCTTTCTAAGTCCTGGTTTGCATAGTTCTCTCACTTGTGACAGACTGTAGAAGCACTGGAGTCAGCCTCTGAAAGAATCTCACTCAATTCATTTGTTTGGTGACGACAATTTACTTTTGTGGGTTCAGTTAATTTTTTAAAAATAAAACATATTAAATTATTTTTATTTTCAGCCCAAGTAAAACAAACTAAAGTTCAATGCATCTTTGGCATCTAAGTCAGACATCAGGATGTTAACTTTGTTGGAGATTCACAGACTACAGATCCTACAGGAGCAGTCACAGTACAACTACCATGTCTCATGAGCATCCACTTTCCACAGCATCAACACATGTGAGTGGGGATATTGTTTGAGTAAAAGGAGCTGTGCTAAGTACTAGAGGCGTACAATAATGCATATTTTTGTATCAATCCCATGCCAGAGCCAGTATTACACAAACACACACCTTATGTTGCATTGTGTTTCTGTGTTTGACTTGATGTAAAGCACTTTGAAATGCCTTGCTGCTGAAATGTGCTATACAAATAAAATTTGATTGATTGATCACCAATAGAACAGAGTAGAATTGAATAAAAAAGAATAGAAGAGAAATATCCTTTATTGTCCCATAATTTTTTCTGCCACAGCAGGAAAGAGACATCAGAGTTGGGTAGTAATTTACATTTAATGTTTTGTTACTTAGTACTTGATTTGCTTGTTTACCAAATACCTTTTTTACCCATACTTGAGTAATTTCTTAGACAGCTACTTTTACTTGAGTAAAATAAGTAATATGTTGAAGTAGTGCTACTCTTACTCGAGTAGAATTTTTAGGTACTCTGTTGATATGTGTTTACGGGCAAAGACAGATATAACAGATATCAATATCAATAACGATACTTTTTATTTTTTAGGCTTGATATGTCATCAAACTTCTAACTTTCTGGAGTTTTTGTGGATTTTCCTTTGGATTGTTTGTTAAAACCTGGAACTGTCAACAAAGTTTAAAGGTGTCTACAAAATATTGTAGCAATATATTAACATGATAAACAAAAACAAAAGAAGTAAAAAACTCACTTGCCCATGTGCCCAGGGTGCAACTCTCACTAACTCACTGCTGGAGAAAGACACCAGCTTCCCATGGCCTTGTTAGCATTAGATAGCAGATACACAATAAAATGTAAAAAGATTAATTTGTGCACCAAGACAATTTTTTTTTTAGCTAACTTGAATGTCTAAAGTATTTTGCTACTTTTTAAAAAATTAAAATGATTTTCAAAAAGACACTTTTAAAATAGTTAATTTTGAAGGTATATTTTTGTGCATATTGTGAGTGATAATGTACTTCTGTTTAATTTAGTTTTTGATCTGGAAGAACTTAAAGCGTTTAGTTGAATTTCCACAAACTTGAGAAGGATATAAATTCTGTATTTGAAAAGACCTAAATGATTTAAATAAGTCTGATTTAAATGTCCAGTTAATTTAAATATGTGTTACTTATGGAAGCAAGTCATTGAAGCTGGATCAATTCTCTTTTTCTGGGTCTCTTTATTTCACCTGAAGCTTCAGGCATTTAATATTTTCATTCATGCAAACACATCAGTGTGACTCTTAGCATCTCATTGATATCTTTCACTGTTCTGAGGAAATAACAGAACTTTTTGTCTATTTCTTATGCACAATTGATGACTATAACATAGATGTTCATTGTGTCATGGAAATATAATAATTCTATCTGAATGTTTCAAGTTAACATTTCAAAATCAATTCAACAGCTCATTAGAATGTCAAAGCATAACTGAAAGTAATAAAGATTAAGACTTTTTTCTCAATGTGAAACTTAAACCTTTTGATTGATCATGGAAGTTGGATTTTTTTTTTTTATTTTACCTTAAGGTGCTTAGTTTAACTCTGATAAATCAACACTGACATTACAAATTTATTTTAAAAATACAAGTCCAAAACAGCAAATGGGTTAAAGAGGTTTGTTTACTCTTCATTAATCCTTGTTAGTGTTTTCATTGGGGGTGCGATTAGGATGGAAAGCAAATATCACAGAGTAAACTCCTGGAGGAAACCCCAGAGGTTCCTGAGGAAGCTGAGACTTCCATTGACCTACACAGCTGAGTTGACTGCAATAATCTGCAGGCTTGATATTGAGCTGTTGGTGATTGGTCTCCCTGCCTAATTAAGCTAAGTTCACACACACACTACCCACCCCTCCCCCACTGGTTCAATACAGAAGCTCAAACAGACGTAGTTGTCCACATTTATTCCTGTGTGTATTTTTTACCTCATTTATAAGCTCAAAATTTGTTTTTGTAAGTATAATCTTTTGGGTTAAGGTAAAAACCCTATTATTATAATCCCTCTTGTAATTCTTCTTGCTTTTCAACTTGGTGCATTACAAGCACAGAATAAAATACTAGATATTGACACGTACATAGATGCTTTCATCATGTTGGTTGTTGCAACTTTGTAAATATAATCAGTTACTGAACTATCACCACATGCATAGAAGAGCCAAGACTCTATACTTTTTTTGTTGTCACATTTACAACATTGATGACATCTATAATCTGTCTAGATTAGCAGGCTGATTTCTACATATCCAAGAACTGGCTGCACAAACATAGCTGAGCTAACAAAGAAATGGCACAGGGCTTATACACTGATCAATAAAGAGACAACTAAACAGAATATAATCACTAATAGCTAAGTTTGATAATAAACTAAATGCAAAAAAATGGAAATGAAAAGTATTAAACTTTAAATACAAATATTCACTTAAATACAAAAGCTTATTTAAATAAGGAATGCAAATTCCCTTCTGTAGCAGGAACTAGTGGTGCAGTCCCATTAGTTCCATGTGTTTAAGTGTGCTAAGGCCTGACAAGTTCCAGGGATCATGGCAGGTAAGGACCAGAAAAAGAAATAAGGATTAATTATAAGCACAAGCAAATATGAACAAGGAGTTGTTCAATGGGGACCAGAGGCTTGGAGTTGGGTTCAGTGGGGTTTGGAAGTCATGCAAACTGTTATCTTTTGCCTGACAGCTTCATAAATTGTCTGCACTTTTTTTCAGGGTCCATTAATGTGTAAGGTGAGACTTTAACAGATGGAAGATGCTGTTGTCACATTTCAGAAGATTGTAAGGCAGAAAGTAGTAGGTCATAACAAGCACATGGATGTTAAAATACAAGTTTTATTAACCAAGCATTGCAATACAAGAAGAACATGTGACTTTTATGTGGCTGTACTCAAAATGCAGGGAGTTAAAAGAAACTGTCTGTTAAGGACATTGGATCCTTTTTTTCAGTTGATCTTCTTGTTAGTTTGTGTTTCTCTGCAGCTTGTAAAATAAGTATTTCTTTCATTCAAATCTTTGTACATTTGTAGACAGTAGAAACTGAGAGGTTTTCATCATGTAAGATATAAATGCAGCTTAACAAGTAAGCTCATTATTTCTATTTAGATTTTGTTATTTTTCTATAAGTGTGAATTTAAAAATATTTTATATCACTACAGATTGTTTTCTTCAAGAAACTTAGTGAAGCAAAAATCATTTTAATAGAAAATTAAAATGTTTTATTTTTAACTTCAGAAATAACAGTCAACTCATCAAACACTTTCTGGTTTCAAAATGTTTATGTTCTAGTATTTTGTTCCGTAATAATGCAATCAGTTCATGTTTATGAACAGATGGAAATATTGTCTTAATTTATACTGATAAGTTTGGAAAGCAATAGCTGCAACCTTAGTTTGTTTAAGATAAGTTGTTGATTTGTAATAGAAAATGCATTTTATCTGAGATTTGTTTCAAAAGTATAAGACCAAAAGGAAGTCTGGGTTAGAATAAAAAGAGAGTGAACATGTTGTTAGTGGGATGTACAAGCGTGATAAATTTCCATTTGCCTTTTGTCAGTGAATACGTCTGGGCCCATATGCTGGACTACAAAGTACATGAAAGCAGCGTTTAAAAAGCCAGGCCTACCACATTAAAGCCTATAACAATCTATGTTCATGGTAAGTTATCACTCTCAATTAATCACCTCCCACAATAGGATTTCTGATGTGTTCAAGCTGCATGAAAGCTGCAGGTCAAGCTGAGGGCAGACTGACTCCAGAGTCCCCATTCTCTGTCCCCTTTTACTTTATCGCATGTCTTTGTTGCAACCAACTGAAACGCCTTTACATTTTTCTTTTGCCATAAACTTTTTAAGAAATAAAACAAAATCATAGTCCAGTCCAGTACCATCTAAATTTACTAGTGAGGAATAGATGTGTGTTTGAATATCAGGGGTTCTCAAATTAAAGAAATGGCCTCTGTAGCCTGACTGACTGACTGACTGACTGACTGACTGACTGACTGACTGACTGACGCTGTCAGACTGGCTGAGTCTTTCTGCCTGATTAAAGCCCCTTCTTGTTCATTCTACAGGGACTGTGTTAGACTATGAATTGCATTGTTTTGTTTGGACTCTCTCCATTCCTACACTGTTGAATGGGTTTAACCACTGGTTTAGATTCAGTTACACGGTTTTGGTTCAAAGTGTCTCCCTCCCACTGCTTTGGACTCCATGGTTCCCTTGGCTGACCTGTTTAGTAGCCAGAGTGGAAATGTCATGTTGCTCCTCCCATGGGCTGAACCCAACATTCACTTTGATAGAAAACAAAAAAATCACTTTGTGTTGGATTGAACCACTGGCTATTTTTCAGCCACAATGAAACAGTAAAATGCAAGACTATGAAATATGAAATGTTGTGTCTCATTTCATGCAACACAAATAAAGTCTAAAAGTAACTGATGAAAGTTTTTGAACTTGTTGCCCACAATACTTGCCTAAGGGAACATGCTTTGAGCTCATCAATGGTACATTCACAATAAAAATAAAATTATTCTGACTGGCTGAATAACCTCTAGACATAAACATTGGCTGAGCTTCAAATGTGACTAACTGTAAGTGATGCACTTTCATCTTACAGCCTTTAAAAGTGACTCAGAGCTAGAAGAGCTAACTACTGCTATTAGCTCTTTTAAACTGCCTCTTTTCTTCATTATACATTACTTCATGCCTATTTTGAATGACTTGTTTTATTTAGTTTGGATTTGGGAACTTTGGGAACAGGAATGTTATGAAACATTTGTTTGTTATGACTGCAGAAATTATTGCAATTTAATTCATTTTAAATAGCCAATAAGACATCAGTATTTAGGTGTTACTTTCTGCTGAATTAGAGCTTATAGATTTCCTCATGAGAATGAGACTTTGAGAAACAAACTGCCTGCTCACAGAATGCTGTATCCATGCATATTAGAGGCCTAAGTAGAATAGACAGTGAAGTGGATGAAATGGCAGCAACAGCTTTTAGAGGATTATGTAGCACAATTTATTCAACTAATTGGCTGCAGTTATACTCACCAAGAACCACCACATACAGACAGATCTACAACACACACTATAACGTAGCACTTTCTGAGTTAAAGCCACTCCTGAATCAGAGACCATAAAAGATGTGTCTTCGCTGCACTAAGATAAGATGCAGCTAAGAATGTTCCACAGTGGTCTAAAGTCTGCTTTTCAGAAGAAAGTCAAAACACATTTCATATCAAGTTCCAGAGTCCAGAGAAAGACTGGATGGGGACACCTGCTTCAAGGTCAAGTGTGAGGTTTGTTCAAATGAGGAGCCACATCATCTGCTGGTGTTGCTTCACTGGACTTCATTACGTCAGCTCTTCATTCTTTCTTCTACTAACAAGCTTTACAGCGATTCTTATTTCAATGTCCAGCAGAACTTGATACCGGCCCACAGTGCCAACAGTACCGATACCTGCTTTAATGAGCACTGTGTCAGACAGGCCAGAAAACAGGCCCACATAGAGAAACTAAAGGCTGTTATGAAAACAGACAGCAGATTCAACTATGCAGATGAGCTGAAGATAATAGCAAAGCAGCAAGAGTTTCCTGAACACCTCAGCTAAACAGCAGGCTCACCTCCTCCATGCCTCTCTGCATGGATGCAGTAACTCATGAAGAGTTCTGATCAAAGACTGACTGCATGCACTGCACATCACATCAACACACTTTTCAGAAGATCCTCATTTTAAATTAAACACTTTAATGATCTGCTGTAATATTTCACTTTTCTGACAAAATTTTGGATTTTCTTTAAGCGTAGGTCATGGTCAGCAACAACATAAACGATTTGAACATATCACTCTATATAATGAACCTGTGTAATATGAGTTTGACTTTGAAAATATTCCAAAAAAATATTTTTAATAATATTCTAATTTATTCACATGCACCTTTATTAGCATATAAAAGTTGTTCAGAAGAGAATAAATCTTTCCAACAAGGTAACAAAAGTTGTCTCTCTTTATTTCTGAAAAAGAGAAAAATACCCAAAGTCTGTGTAATTAGTGTGTGCAGATCCAAGCCTTCCCTGAGTCCACTGCTGTCGGTCCCCTGGTGCTTCAGAACAGGACAGGCCTATAATCAATTAGTTGTTCTCCCCACATGAGACTGTCAATTAGCTGCTCTGTGATTGGATATGACTTCTCTACTGGCAGGGCAAGCTGCCCTCTTCCACAGCAAATTACATCAGCTTTACAAGCACTAACTTAATGAAACAAGACACTGATTTTAGGCACAATATGTTGTCTTTGAAAAAGCCGCACTAACTTGTGGATCCTCTTCTCCAGAGAACCCTTTTTCTGTCATCTCTATTAGCACTTTTACAAGAGAGCCAGATAATTACGTCAGCTTTCATGGGTGTTGAATTTTATTTCACTTCTGTCCTTTAAGCTGTTTTAGCCAATTCTTCATAAAAACAACTTTAGAATCTCTCAGTGTGTTGAAGACGCTCAGGAGGGCTTCCTACACTTTGCTTCCTCCACTGGCATTCACTCGCTCACTGTACAATAATACTTCCATTGACAAGTTGTGGAGGGCTTCCTGACAATCTGACTACTCCTGAGTTAATGTGAGTTATTCCTGTAAGCACCAGTCACTGTCATCAGGACAGAGTTCAAAATGCTCTGACGGTCATTTAGAAAGTCCAGTTTCTATCAGGTCAAGTCAAGTTTATTTGAATAGCACATTTTCAGCAACAAGGCGGTTCAAAGTGCTTTACATCATAGAAACATTATCCAGTCACCAAATATGAAACAAGCAGTAAATATAAGATTTTGTCAAGTGCCAGTATCAAAATCAACATCATCAGTGGATCAGTGTTCCAGCTATATGAATCAAAAACAACTCTAAACAGGTGATGTTTAGATAAAGGAAGTCAGTGTTTCAGCTGTTTTGCAGTTTTCTGGAAGTTTGTTCCAGATTTGTGGTGCGTAGAAGCTGAATGCTACTTCTCCATGTTTGGACCAGAATCAGAAGACCTAAAAGGTCTGGAAGGCTGATAAAACAGATCATTAATGCATGGTGGTGCTGAGCCGTTCAGTGATTTAGAAACTGAACGGCTTTACACCTTTTACACCTCTGATGCTTTTACACCTCTGATTTTAAAGTCTATTCTCTGAGTTACGCAGAGACAGTGGAGGGACTGGAGAACTGATGCTGGTTTTAGTGAGCACGCGAGAAAAATCAAAAATCCGACTTAATTTACTGTTACAAACATTTCAGCACCGATGCTTGATATAATCAAAAATGGCAGAGTTTGGAATTTTATTACAAAGTGTAACACATTATATAGATTAATCATTTTGAAAGACTGTTAATTATGGTCCTATTCCACTTTACAGTTAATGAATTCAAATATAGCATCAATCAATTTAAAAATATTTTTAATTTGGGCTGAATGAAAGGTTTGTTTGATTAATGTTTAAAGGTAATCATTTTCAAAAGGTTCTTTTAATCCGACTCATTAGGATGTATATTCTAATTTACTGAATATTACTATGCAAGATAGAGACACAAGAAGAGGAAGGCTAAAGGAATAAACAGATTATTCAGCTGGTCAGGTTCAGCTGTCTGCAATTTGATTATGTCTATTTGTTTACTTACTGCTCACACATTGCAGGATTCTCTGCCATCCCAGTTCTCCCAGTCTGCCCAGTTTCAGTGGAGTTATGTTTCCATTTCAACCTCAAGTCTAAATCCAGAAGCAGATCTTCTGCATGTGGTCTTTTGTTTTTGATTGATTTGACGCCCACATAATACTAACTTTCTCCATCCCATCGCCTGACTGAAATGGTCTTTTTGTGCCACTTGACTTTCTCTCACACACACAGCTGCATTTGTCTTGCAAATCCATCCCCGCTGCGCTGCGTTCAGGCGAGGAAAAGGGAGCAGTTGGATATCAGTGAAGTTCAAGCCAGGGAACAAGCGGAGAGGCTGCTCCAGAGCGCAGGCCTTTTGTCGATATCAGAACGGAGAGCTGGTGAAAAATGATGCATGCTTTTACACCTCTGAATCCTGGCAACTGACAGCGCAGGCGATGGGGGTGGAGGTTGTGGGGTGCAGGGGGCAAACAAAAGCCCCCCCGGTCTGAACGGGTTGAGAGTCCGCTTGCGCGCGACGGGAATCAGCATCGCAGAATGTGGGAGATGGATGGGGAAGCACACGTCCAAACGGCCGTGACTGCAATTTGCATATTAGCAATTCATCACTTTTTTGTTGAGTTATTTGGGGATTTACGGAGTTAGAGACAGAAATTCAATCATTTGTCAAAATGTGGGAGATTTTTCTAAGAACACCCAAATCCTCACAGTCAGATATAAGTTCCCACCTGCAGATCAATGGCTTCCTTTCTGAATTTTCGGCTTTCTGAAATCTGTCCAATCTGCTTCGTCCCGCTTTCAAATGAGCCTCTTATGTGAAAAGACTGTAATATTTTATGAAGGGGCACGCAAAAGCTGTGCACAATGCCTCCCATATCCAGCCTGCTTTCATTCGAAACAAAGATCATAGCGAGACGTCTTTCTGCCTAATTCATTGAAAGGCTCATCCCCGTCCTCCGGCGCAGAGGTCAGCCCGGCGTGTTCAGTCCACCAGGAGGGTTTTCAGAGGCCAGAGCCGGCCAACTGGCTCCGTCACACACATCCACACCACATACGGACGTCTGCGTGCTGGAATTGCTGAAAAGCAATGATAACAGCCTAAAATGCGCCCGAGAAATAAAAATTTCTACTGAAATATAAAAAAGCGGAAAACAGCCAGAAGTCGGGTAAATAAATCCCAGAATGCTTTGACAACGGAGCCTCTGCTGCTCTGTAAGAAATGGACGCGCCACTACATGCGGTCTTATTTCTGAATTCCGCAAATCTCTTCCAGACACGCGAGATCCTGGAGAGCAACGCGCTTGCATTATTGAAACAAAAAGAAATCGGAAGAGGCCTCAAAGTTTTACGCATGAACACGCAGAAGTCAGAACCACTGGGAAATGCGGACGCCACGCTGTCATCCTTAGTTCAGAATGGTTTTCTGAAAACGGGAGGGACAGAAAATTTGAGACATTCAAAGAGAGTGTGACCCGATTATTATAGTTTTGATAAAACATGACTGAGACAAAGGGAGACGGGATCCGCAGTTTATTACCCTGAACAATCTATGTAACAAGACAAACGAGTCCTCCTCTCTTAATGCTTCAGTTCTGGTCGGTGCGTTCAGTCGCTGATTATCCACGTTTAGTTTGTCAAATTTTTCATTCTGTTCAGCCAGGAAAGTTGATCTCGTCAGGACTAACACAAATTAAACCACCATCTAAACGCACACTACTCGTTTCCTTTAATAGCCACTTGATGTTCCCCTGAAGGGACGATCTGTCTGTGCGCCCCGGTGCCACATGTTGCCTTTGGTGCATTAAGCTGGATTATTCAACAAGTTCAATTTCCCATAAAGAACGAAAGTTAGGATCTCAAGGGTTCTGCGAGGACAAAAGACCAGCGCCTTAGCACCATATGCTTAATGGCTACAGCCGTTCAGTCTTTATTAAAGGCTAAAAGTGGTCCTTTAAAAGTTGGAAAGGCTCCTTTATTTGAGTTAGATGGAGCACTTGCGCACAAAACCGGGAGCGCGCATTGCCAATGACTCGCCCCCTTCCCTTTTCCTTTCAGAGTGTGAAGCGGCCACCGTCACTGGCCGTTTCACTTCAACATAAGCTTTTTATCTCCACGCTTTGTTCTCTGTGAAAGTAATGCTGCGAATCAAAGAGATTACAATATTTTCTATCAACTTGGAGACCCTGGACAAGAGCCCTCGAGCTTTGGCAAAAATCAGTGCTGCTTATTCATCTTGTCACTCTGCACCTGTGGTCCTGCATTCAAATGATACAAACCTGTCCCTATTAACATTAATTATTCCCAAACAACACAAAGGCTGAAACAGAGCAGGTTGAAGTCTGTTTATGGCTCCTAAATGTTTTATTCCTCTGAAGATGTGCCTGTTGCTTTTCTCTTCGCCTCTCCCGTAACCGAGTGCCCGTCTCCTTTTCAGTCTTGAGTAGCCCTACAGCTGGGATTGTACAATCGCAGCATCTGCTTAATCTACCGGATGAAAATATGACACAAAACAGAGCTAATAAAGGATTTGTTACATGCTGGTAATGAGTGATCAACGCAGGATACAATGGCGCACGGTGCTGAGAGCCATATGTTTCTGGAGGCACCCAGGATAGTTTACACTCTTGTGAAGAAAGCACCAGGTGATGACAAGAAAATTGCCAAATCCACCTCCTTTCTGTCCTGAAAAAAATAGAAGACATAAATTAAACTGGCTTATCGCGGCGCAGCTCAAAGAACTCGCTGTTAATTGGCTGCGGGGCACAAAGCAAACGCAGGGATACGTTTGGCTTGGCTGGGCCGCGAAAGCGCTGCGCTTTCACTCCACTGTACCACAAATGAAAATGTGTTTTTTGTTATTGCAAAACGTCATGCTTTACAGCGGCCATATTGTATCGTGGACAAAGGCTAATGGAACTTTAAAGACGCGGAACACGGTGCCAAATCCATCTGGAATACACTACAAGGGCCACTCTTTGCTTGCTTTTAGGCAGCTGCTGTCCAGGGACCCGGACGCAAGGAAATGAAAAGAGACAAAGTTTCCGCTACCAGGTGCTTTCCCAGAGATACGGGCCTGCAGCAGGACTAGGGGGACGCCCATAAAGATTTTTAAGGCCGCGACAGCGACGGGTGAACCACCCAAAGCGCAGTGAGAGTGGCGGACAGCTCTGATCAGGTGTGATTTTGGTCAGCTTTAATGCCAGGCTGTAGATGAAGAGTTTTGAGGTAAGCTCCCTTCCAAACCCAAAGACCCTGCCACCGTCGCGAGATGATCTGCAAATCAAGCTGATTTGTGTCTCTTGTTCTGCGTCCCCCCAGTGCGCCAACATGCGGCCGTAAAGCGGATTTAACAAAATTAGTGCAGATGAGGAGTTTAACTTTGCTCTCATGGAAGCGTGAAGAAAGCAGAGGAGCTTCATAGAGTTTCTTTCATCTCTCCAGTGATGGGCAGTGAACATAACAATCATTGTCCTTTGAAAAGCAGTGAGAAGCAAAGTTCACGTGTTATTTCCTGGTGCGTAAACTGCGGTTTCTCACAGCGCCGCTTCAACCAGGCCAAGTTCATCAGAAAGAGATGGAACAAGTCAAAAAAAAAAAAAAAAAAAGAGTCAAACGAGCCGGGGACAGCGGGGGCGGACAGAAAAACAAGAAAAAATCTGCTAAATCTACCGCGTTATGTTAGAAACAAAATAAAACTTTACTTTCCCTGGAAAATTTTATTTATTAATTTATTATTATTATTATTATTATTATTATTATTATTATTATTATTATTATTATTATTATTGTTGTTGTTGTTGTTGTTGTTGTTGTTGTTGTTGTTGTTGTTGTCGCCGTCTTTGCAGATCTTGGAGCTGAATGCCGCAGTCTGCTTTGCGGTGAATCAGCGGCCTTCCTTTCAGCTCTGTTCCGGGCCTTTCTCTGTTTCTCTGCACACTTGGCGCGGCGCATAAAGCCTGGGCCAGAGCGGCTCTGAGGGGAATAAAACCTGTCACGTAGTAAAATGCTGCTGTTCTTAGAAGACTTGCCAAGCCCGTAACAGGCAGAGCGACATGATAGCCGGGACTGTTTCAGCTTCTCCCTTCCACTTGACTGCAGCCGGACCAAAGGATGAGGAGGCGCTCTGAAAAGCATGAAACTGTGCAAAGGAGGAAAGGTGCGAACAGCAACAATGCAGCCACAGTTTGAATCCTCTCACACTACCATAGCGTCAAGAAAGGGTCAAGCTGAGATGACTCACTAACATGTGACTTTGTAATGGCCCCAAGTGGGATTACGAGCTCCTGCAAGGCGCGGCGGTGAAGACAGGGGACACAGAGCTGAAGAATCACAGAGAGACGTCAAATAAAGGTGTCACCAGGTATAAACAACAAAAAAAGAAGGTAATTCCAGGAATTACATCTGATTTCGAATCCAAACGCACCTGAAACCACTGGAGGCTGCGCTCCCTCTCCGCCTTCAGCTGCTCAGCTCTGCAGCGAAGCGTCGTTGTGCTTGTGCTGGACGCTCAGAACCGTTTGCTTCATTTATGCTGCAGTGAGTCGATGCAGCGGGGGCGGCTGTGGGCGGCCATGGGCAGGAGGACACTGCTACCACGGGAAAATATGTCCCGGCAGCACCTGGCAGCACAGAGCCGCATTCAGCGAATCCCCACCGTGCTGCTGCGCCTCTGCGCTCTAAACACCTTCAGCTGTTGGGGGTTTGGGCCGCCTGCTCATTAGCCCTTCATTTGCATATTTCTGTCATAGACATATTTACCAAATTGACCTTTTTGCCTGCATCCTGTTTTCCATCTTCAGCCACAGTTTAACTCCAGAAAGCCTAACAAGCACCGCATGAATGTTTAATCCAACAACAGTCATCCATGCATGAAGGAGCTGGAGGAGCTAAGTTCAGTTTGACTTCATTTTGTTTATTTGAAAACGTTCAAAACAGAGAAGTCTGTGGGAAAATTGGCAAAAAAGACATTTCCAAAAACAAATGTTCATTCCAAGTCCAAACTTTGTCCTGATCATTTTTAGTTTTTATTGAAAAACATGCAGAAGACGAACATTTGAATATTTCACAGTAAAAAACATAACAGATCGTTTAATAAGTGCTCAAATCGGTTTACACCAAAACAAAACATGTTTCCTCTCACTGCATTTAATTTAAAATATATATTAATATCTGTAAGAAAACATATAATAAATACACGATTGCCAGCTGGGAAATTACAAATAACACAATTATCAACATGATAAAGGTATGTAGCACTGATTCCGGTTGGGGAGCCGTACAGTGCGCTGGTTGCGACTTCAGTGCTAGTTCGACATTTACTTAATGGCTTCATGGCTCCTGGAGGCTCATCAGGAGGTTCCGGAGCGTCTCATCAGGCCACCAGGCCGAAAGGAGGCTCGTTTTCAATGTCCGTAAGGGCCGTATGGTGTTGTTTCCGGGGGTCCTCCGGGGTCCACACCTTGGCGGTACGGATGATGTTCTGCTCCCGGAGCTGCTTCTCATCGAACCAGGACAGCGAGTGGCCGGCCAGCGGGGGCAGGCCGTAGTCCGGGTCACTGGGAGAAGGAGACCCTGAGGGAGAGAGAGGAAACATCAGCGGACTGGTTCATTTGGATTCTCAATCAGAAAAACATCTAACTGACGGTGCAGAAATATAAGCAGACTCACTTGTTCCTCTATGGCAGATGATGACCTTCTTTGGCTGCGCGTGTGTCTCACTGTTGGAGTTTCTGATTGGCAGATCAGACTGCACGAGCTCAGCTAGGAAGTTGATGTAGCCGATGGCCAGGCGCAGCGTGTCCACCTTGGACAGCCTCTTCTCGTAGGGCAGGGTGGGGATGTGAGAGCGCAACCCTTCGAAGGCGTCGTTGATGGACTGCATCCTTCTGCGCTCCCGGACATTCGCCGCCTGCCGCAGTTGCTGCATCTCCATCTCCGAACGCAGCCGCCTGCGGCGCTTCAGCAGCGGCCCGACGTGGCGGCCGGTCTGCGGGGACAGGTCGGGTGTGCACGAAAACGTGGAGGAGGAGGAAGAGAATGACAGGCTGCCGAGGTCATAGTCCCCATCGTGGGGCGCCGCTCTGCCGCAGCCGTCTTTGCTGTAATAGTCCTGGAGGTGAGAGCTGAGGAAGTCCACATCTTCATCTAGAAAGTCCTCGGTGTCCAGGTGGCCGTCCCTGGAGGACTGGTCCGTGAAGAAGTCGTCATCGTCGAAATAAGGAGGGGAGGAGAGAGAGTCGAGCGCAGAGAAGGGATCCAGAACAGCGTCCATGTTGGGCTCCTGCTGCTGCGGGAACAATGGCGTTTTTTCCTCCTCCACCAGCCTGTTGATCTGGGCTGGACGATCACTGTTCAAAGTTTTACTTGAAGATCGGCCACGCGAGGATTCTTTATAGCAACATCCCCAGTCGCGTGCCGCTTGCTGAGAGGGCCAACCAATCACAGCTTGGTCCGTCAGGCGCACCTCGAGATCATTCCCAGAAGCCACGCCCCTTCTACCTCATCTCCCCCCTCACACGCACAGTCTCCTACTTTCAGGACAAGTGGCACAGCAGCGGAGCTCTCGGACAGAACTCACCAACTAATCCGACTAATGAGCTGCTCCTTCCGGACTGAGCAGCTCCTTCCTGCAGGCCGCTGCAGCTCGAGCCCTCAGCCTTCATTTGATCAAGGAAGGTTCCTGAAGACTCTCAGTCTCAGCTCCTTTAATGATACTTTTTTTAACGGCCTTTCGGCTTCTTACTGTGTTTTCATATTAATAAGAGCTGCGTTTCCTCTTTGAATAAAGCCACATAAAAACACCGTATAACAGGGGACCCCAAAGTGGACCCTCGAGGGCCGGCATCTTACATGTTTTAGTTCTCTCCCTGGTTTAAAACACCTGGATCAAATGATGGCTCGTTAGAAGGCCTAAAAAGAACACTGACCTGCTGAAAAGGTTGTTGGTACCAGGGAGAGAATAAAACATGCAGGATGCTGCATGGCCTTCGAGGACCCCCTTAGGACACCTCTGATATACAGGCTCCACATAAACCTTAATATTATTATTATTATTATTATTATTATTGCTGTTGATGTTATTTATTTTCTGTTTATTCTATTTTACTTTATACTTTATATTTCCTTTAAATATGTAATATAAGTGCGCTGTGAGCGTGTGACGCCAAAGTCAAATTCCTTGTTTTTGCATTTTCAATAAACTAATAAACGTAATTTTGTTTTCATAATAATAACAATAATAATAATAATAATAATAATAACAATAATAATAATAATAATAATAATAATAATAATAATAATAATAATAATAATAATAATAATAATAATAATAATAATAGCCCTGCGACAGACTGGCGACCTGTCCAGGGTGACCCCGCCTCTCGCCCGGGACGCAGCTGGAGATAGGCACCAACAACCCTCCCGACCCCATTTAGGGAAGAAGGGTGTAAAGAAAATGGATGGATGGATGGATAATAATAATAATAATAATAATAATAATAATAATAATAATAATAATAATAATAATAATAATAATAATAATAATAATAATAATAATAATAAGACGGTAGGATTGTTAAATTGTACTAATTAATTTTTTTTTGTTGCTTTAAATTTGAGCCTGCAAAAGCAACAAAAAACCCCAAACAAACAAACAAGCAAACAAACAAAAAACAGCCCATTAATTATGTTTTTGGCTTTAACACAAATGAAAAACCAATAAATAAAGTAAATAATATTTTTGAAGATATTAATAAAAATGTTGATGAACATATGCGATGTAAATCATCTTATCAATGACAAAAAGAAGCTACATCATGTTCGCCCTGTTTGAATTTTCCTAACTAAAGATATTCATCAATATTTGCAAATAGGTGTTGCGAAAAACTCAGATGTGAATCGAGCTGTCCTTCCTTATAAAACCTGTCACACGCGTCAACGGGATGTTTAACAGCAAAGCAGTCAGTGTTAGAAGAGCTCTCAGCCTCGCCATTTATTTAGTGGCAAGTGCTATAAATACACACACCAGTGGAGTGGTCGATGCGCCACTTGTGCTAGACAGAGCTGGTTTGATCAAAAGAACTGGTTGACTAATAATGGCTCAGTGGAGGGCTCCATGGCGCGCGCTCTATTGATACCTCACGCGACAAATCAAAGAACCCCACAGTATAGGCCTAGCGAAAAAAAAAAAAAAAACCTGCCCCCTGATCTGTGAGCACACATCTAATAAGGCCATCAATGAAAGGACTCACTTTGTCCTGCAAACAGAATGGAAGGTTTGCAGAGACAAGCTGCGTGTGCGCGCAGCCTGTGTCTCCATAGGTCGAGGAAAGGGAAGCTGCAACACGGGCCGTGGCCGTGGGAAGAAGACCATTTGCGCTCTTTAGCCAGTCAATGCAACATGTCGTAGAATAAATGTGCTCTGCGTGGCTGTCCACATGATGAAGCTGTTGGAGCTGGGCTGCACGTCTGTCGGGAGGGTTCCGCTCCACCCTGACTGAAACAGCTTCCTTCATCAACTGAGTGAAACTCTGAGATCTGTTGTGTTGACACCAAGCAGCTCAAATGAGCGGACACGCAGGGTGGCCTCATATTTTGCTCCAGACTCTCTGCAGATGTTACCCAGCAGCTGGATCAGGTTGATAGATCTGAGTAATTGTTCCCCCCCTCTGTTCTTATTGGTGGCGTTCTTTAAATAATTGTAACAATAATTCTAGAAAGAAAGCTTTTGTGTATTTTTCCTTCATCTGAAAGCACGTTTTTGTTTGCCATACCTCAGCCCTCCTCCCCTGCGCTTTCGCCTCAGACCCAATGATAATTCGAACCGTGCCGGTTTTTAACGCACCGTGACAGCGCGCTCTGCGGAGCTTCTTTCACGTACTGTTGTCGAGAAGGAGGCGACCTGCATGAGCGAACAAGTGTTTTGGTTCCCATGCAGCCTCCCGCTCTACAGAACGCAGCCGGCTGGACTCCCCCAGATCTCCAGATCAGACTGACACCCCCACTAACAGAAAACAGATTGAACAGAAGGCAACAAACTGGGATGGCGCTAAATTAGAGTAACATGGAGAGAAAACATAGCCTTGGAGTATTACAAGAAGCTTACAAGAAAAATATCAGATCAAAACCAACCAAATCAGATACAGCTCTGGAAAACATTAAGAGATCACTTAATATGGTCAGTTTGTCTGATTTTACCCTTCATTTTACATTTTACTATGTTTGAGTAAAATCAACATTGTTCTTTAATTTTATGAACTATTCACAACATGTCTCTGAAATTCCAAGCAAATATTTTGTATTTATCTGCAGAAAATGAGAAATGGTCAAAATAACGACAAACATGCAGTCTTTTCAGAACTCAAGAAATGCACAGACAGCAAGTTCATATTATTTAGAAACAGAAACCATGTTTGTTTCTTAACACTGCTTAACTCTAAAGCAGAATAAAACTGAGTTAGTTTAACTGTCAGTTAAACTCAGGAAGTGTTCAGAAATCAATATTTGGTGGAATAACATTGAAGTTCAGTGATCTCTTCATTCTTTCCAGAGCTGTACATTATATGCATTCATTATATACATCTTTCCGGAACAAACTAACTGTAAACTGTTGGTTGGTGTCACATCTTGTGTGATTCTTTGGTTTCTCTTTCTGCTGCCTGTCAGATGCTAGAAAAGGAAATCCAAAAAGTAAACTCTGCACACAAAATGTGTGGAATTAGAAGTTAATCCTTCCTCACAGGGATTCAATGGTAATCCATGTAATCTGTTGCTGCAGGGGATTATCCATCTGGATGACTAGAACAAATTAAAAGGATTTACTTGGCAGTAAATTAACATCTTCAGGCACTACAGACTTTGCTTTGTTGGCAGCAGTTTGAACAAGTTGTACAGTTTTATCCATCAAGTCATTAAAGCAATTTGTTGGAAATTTGACTAAGGATCTTTGGGTGTAGTTTCAGAAATCTGAAATAATATCTGAATTTGGATAATTTTCTGTAAACGGTCTAAAGAAGAATTGTATGATATAAATATGAGAACAACTGTATTACAGCATTTTATTGTAAACACATTTTACAGTACATTACCAGCAGGGTTGCCAGGATTTTACTATAATAAATACAGCCGCACTGATGAGGCACTATGGTTTAATATTTCAGCAATCATCACTTTATCAGTTCAGAGCTGTAAACTGTTTATGGAAATTATAAAACAAACTGTAAACATAATTAATCTACATCAATGAAAAACACAGCAGATTTGAGATGTATTATGACATTTTATTGTAAAAATATCAACTTTACAGCAATTTACTAGCAGGTTTATTTGTCAGAATTTTACCATAAAAATACAGTACAACACACAAGGGATTGTAATTTGTCAGCATTTCAAAATGGAAATTCCAAAGCAAACAATAATAAAAACTTATGATTAATTCACACTGTAAAAAAAATGTCTCCAATTTACAATAAGATACCACAGCTGTCTTTGCCAGATTCTATCCTAGTAAATACAGTTATAGTGTACAAGACATTACAGTATATCATGGTCACTTTAACAGTTCAGAACAATAACTGTTCACAAAATGTTGCTATGAAAAAAATGGAGATATACCTTAAAAATACACAGCAGAACTGCATGATAGATTATGATATTTATTGTAAAAACTTTTTATGGTAAATTACTGTGAGTTGTAAATTTTGCTGTAGTAAATACGATCATACTGTCTGAGGCATTACGGTATAATACTTTGGCAACCTTCACTTTAACAGTTCAGAACTGTAAACTATTTATGGGAAATTACTGTAAAAACAACAGATATAGCTGAGATTTTAATTAGACCACATCAATGAAAAACCCAGCAGATTATGACATTTTATTGTAAAAATCAGCTTTACAATAAATTACCTGCAGCTGTAGTTGCCAAATTTTTTTCATATAAAATACAGTACAACACACAAGGAAAGGGAATTTGTCTCCATTTCAAAATGGAAAATCATAAAGAAAATAAGTTCAAAGTAATCAAAATACAGACTATTATTTGTCAACTTAAAGATCAATTTCTATTTAAATGCTCAGTTAAAAAACAGAACTGATACAATTTCCTGTCCAGTATCCTCACAAAATATTATTGAGATCAGAAAAATCCAGCATGTATAAGTCAATCAATCAATCAATCAATCAATCAATCAATCAATCAATCAATCAATCAATCAATCAATCAATCAATCAATCAATCAATCAATCAATCAATCAATCAATCAATCAATCAATCAATCAATCAATCAATCAATCAACCAACCAACCAACCAACCAACCAATCAATCAATCAATCAATCAATCAATCAATCAATCAATCAATCAATCAATCAATCAATCATATTTTATTTGTATAGCACATTTCAGCAGCAAGGCATTTCAAAGTGCTTTACATCAAATCAAACACAGAAACACAATGCAACATAGAATCAACAATCAAAACAAATTAAGTCAGATTCCGTCATTAAATTTGCAATTGATTACGATTCAAATAAAACTCTAAACAAGTGGGTTTTTAGAGATTTAAAGGAAGTCAGTGTTTCAGCTGTTTTACAGTTTTCTGGAAGTTTGTTCCAGCTTTGTGGTGCATAGATGCTGAATGTTGCTTCTCCTCGTTTGGTTCTGGTTCTGGGGATGCAGAGCAGAACCAGAACCAGAAGACCTGAGAGTTCTGGAAGGTTGATACAACAGCATCAAATCTTTAATGTATTGAAGTGCTGAGCCGTTCAGTGATTTTCAAACCAACAGGATTTTGAAGTCTATTCGCTGAACTACAGGGAGCCAGTGGAGGGACTGGAGAACTGCTGTTATGTGCTCTAACGTTCTGGTTTTAGTCAGAACTCCAGCAGCTGCATTCTGGATCAGCTGCAGCTGGAGGATTGATTTGTTGGACAGACCTGTGAAGACGCTGCTGCAGGAATCAATGTGACTGAAGATAAAGGCATGGATGAGTTTCTCTAGATCTGGCTGAGACATTAGTCCTTTAATCCTGGAAATATTCTTCAGGTGATAGAAGGCCGACTTTGTAACTGTCTTTATGTGGCTCTGAAAGTTCAGGTCAGAGTCCATCACTACTCCCAGGTTTCGGGCCTGATAACTGATTTTTAGTTGTAATAACTGAAGCTGTGCATTGACTCTAGATCTAAGAATCTAGATCTACAACTCTAGATCTATAAGTAGATCGTTCCTCTTTAGGTCCAAATATAATAACTTCAGTTGTGTTTTTGTTCAGCTGGAGAAAGTTTTGTCTCATCCACACATTTATCTGTTCTCACCATCTGTTTAGTGATTGGATGGGGTCAAAGGTCACCTGGTGACATTGTAATGTAGAGCTGTGTGTCATCTGAATAGTTATGGTAGTTAATTTTATTTCCTGTTATAACCTGAGCCAGTGGGAGCATATAGATATTGAATAAGAGGGGTCCTAAGATTGGACCTTGGGGTACCCCACATGTGACCTTTGACCTCTTTGATGAGAAGTTTCCAATTGAAACAAAGAAATCCCTGTTCTTTATGTAAGATTTAAACCAGTTAAATCCACATGAGAGATAGTCCATGGTGGAAGAAATGCATGTGACAAACCGACTCTTGGTCTGAGTTGATAAAGAGTAACATATCATAGTCCGCACTTTGCTGAGGAGGGTGTGCAACATGCTCTTCTAAGTTGCCCACTTGAAGAGCTACTTGGAAGAGAATGCCCAAGTTTTGGACATGATCTTTGACTCAATTTCAACAAAATTGAGACTTATATGTTGTCACTCAGGTGTTCACTGCACTGGCAAGATCCTTTCTCCACTTGGAAAACAGAAAGAAAACAAAAGTTATTTAATGAACATCATACAAACTCATTAAGTGTTTGTTTTACCCTTGTAGACTTGCACAGAGACATTTTCTCAATCAGTCATCACAGTAGCTACAACACTAACAAGTTTCTGCAGCCTGAAAATATACACTCTTCTGAAAAATACAATTAAAGACGTCTGACGTTGTTTGTTACTGTGAAACTAACTGCTGCTTACCTCTAATTTGCCTTAGCAAGACTGTCTGAGTTACTGGGTCCAGGATGAAGACCAGGCCAACAGAGTATCATACAGAAGCGGTTCAGCATTCAGGAGACTAGAACTTTAACTAAGAGGTGTCAAAATTTCTGATTCAGAAGTTCTTAAACCATTGTTTTCTGTCGACTGCCGTGATCCTCTCTGCAACCAGAAAAATAAGACAATTTACCAATTCAGGACAGACTTAGAAAAAAAACTGCTAAAAATAAATAAAATTATGGCTGACTTTATGAAAACTTGTTCAAAAATTATGTTAAGACTTGTATGATGAAGATACGCTTAAATGTTGTGGAGTTTGAGACAATTCAGCAAAGACCCATCAACATGACAAGCAAATAAAAGCAGGAAAAAGCAGAGAATTGTACATAAAAAATCTGCAACTTGTTCAAAGGAGCAGGAAATCTTTTTTGATGGACAAAAGTAACGATTTGAAGATTGAACAAGTAGTTTTGAGATTTTCAATTCTGTTCTGAGAAATACACCAAAGCAACTGAGAAAAACTGTAAAATTAAAAATAATATTTAAGTTAGGTTCAGGGTAAGGGTTAGTACCCTTCATTGTCTTAAGCCTACACTGTAAAAAATGAACTTATCAGATTAACAAAAGAATATCATGTACTTTTAACTAAATAATTTCATGTTTCAAACAAAAATGTGATACAATCATGTTGGATAAACTAGAAATTCAACAACTTCATGTTTATGAAATTTAATCATGTTGAGATAACATGATTCATTATAGTCAGACTGATGAAGTGCTGAAGCCGAGTGAGATCACAGGATGTCACGCGAGACAATTGTTTTTGTCTCAACTTGAATAACATGTATTAAAGTTGAAATAACGGGATTCAATTTAGTCAGAGTCATTTCCCTCCGAAGAGGGTCTAGTGAGATCAGGGGATCACGAGAGATTATGAGACATCACTGTTTTGCGCCTGGGAAAACTTCAAAGTGGTTTTAGTTACACATTAAACTATAGATATTAGTTTTTCTCTGTAGGGAACTATTGGCATTTAAGAACTGCAGCATTTAAGAGCTATAAAAAAAGTATTTTTTTGAGAAAAATACTTTCAGAAAAGTCTTTGAATTAACGTAATTAAATCATGGAAAGGATTTCCACATGATTAAATAACTTTCTTTCAGCACGAAGCATGTTAGTTGAGCTAACTTAATTTTCATGAGTTGGATCAACTTAATAAGTAGTGTGAAGGTATCACTGTAACATAAGATGGTTTCTCCAGCGTGATGTGGTGGCGCAGCGGTTTAGCACACTGCACGTTTGGAGGCCTTAGTCCTCAACACAGACGTTACTGGTTCAACTCCCGGTCCTGGCAACCTTTACCATATCCTCACCCTGTCAGCCTATGATCTCACAATAAAAATATGAGCCACTAGAGCTGCAAAAATTCTTTGAAAAAAAGAAAAAAGTTGGTTTCAACTAAATTGCCATTAATCTTAGACAAGAAAATTATTTGGTCCAAAGCATTACAAATTAGTTGGGCTGGTTCTTTTAAATTACATTGGGTCCAACTATAGTAAATGAGTTGAATCAACCTAAATAAATTATATTGAGCCAACACATTTTCTTTAAATTGGAATAACCATAATATATTAAGTTCAGCCAACACTTAATAGAATAACCGTAATAAAATAAGTTGAGCCAACTCATTTTATTTAAATTAGAATAACCATAATATATTAAGTTCAGCCAACACGTTTAATTTAGAATCAACCATAGAATAACTATAATAACATAAGTTTAGCCAACACAATTACTCTACATTGGAATAACCTTAATAAATTTAATTGACCTAACACGTTTGCTTTAAATAGGAGTAACATAATTACGTGG
The DNA here is from genome assembly GCF_019740435.1 of Gambusia affinis. Classification (NCBI taxonomy): domain Eukaryota; kingdom Metazoa; phylum Chordata; class Actinopteri; order Cyprinodontiformes; family Poeciliidae; genus Gambusia; species Gambusia affinis. The sequence continues at coordinate 755,637 of NC_057879.1, forward strand.
TGCTGAAATAAAGCAAAGTAATCAGGTGGAAAACCTTTCCATGATTTTTTTTATGTTCATCCAAAGAGTTATTTTTTTTAGTGTACTCCCTCTTTGGCTGCTACAATATATTGCAAGCAGCAGGGCCTGACATGCAGCTATCTTAATGTATGACAAATGTATGACTGTCATAAAATTGCATATAACCTAAAATGCATCATTTAAAAAAATAATATAAATGATGGTGGTGTCAGCAGAATGAGTTCACGCTGCAGTGGGTGGATTGCCAGTTCAGTTCCCGGTCTGCCCGCTCACTCTGTCTGTGTAGGCCAGACACTTCACTCCTCGCCTACTTTCAATTGGATATAGAAAGGACATTGTAAATAAAATTAGAAAATTATATTAAACAAAAATATCATACCAGCATTTTACTCACTGTAAAAATAACGTTTAAAATCTGGTTCACAGTTTTACATTGTGGATATAAACATAAGCAAAATTTGTTTGCTTATGGCCAGTTAATGCTGTTAATTTTATGGCAATTAACTGCTTGCAGACTTGCATTATTTTTCTCTGAATTATGCAATTTTCCCAATAAATTTCAGTGTTTTCAACATTTTCAACCTGTACGTCTCAGTCTGTAAAGATCCTCTTCACTCACAACCACCCTCTTATTTAAGCATTCCCTCAAACATTAAATATTGTCTTGGAAGTTGTCTGATCTGGTGAGTTACACATCTTTCTTATTTTATCCATTCCAAAATTGCTTTAAAATTTAATTCATTTTCTTAATGAATTTCTGCTGAACAAAGTCTATTGATGTTAATCACTTTGTTACAGTGCATCTCTTTTGTTTAATGGTAATGAAGTTAGAAGTGGACAAAGCTGATGACAAGTAGTATTTGAAGTACAAATCATACAAAATCAGATGTATGTTTTCTCTGGATTAATAAGTAACTGCAGCAGCACAAACTGAAAAGTTTTTAAGGTGATGTTGGGTAGACCATTACAGATTACAGATTAGATGTCATCTCTTTAGAGACAGTTCTTTTTATCCGTTGCACCACTTTCAGCTTCCAATAGCCTGATTCTCTTCCTCATACACTTTGACATCCAAAGTTGGCTTTTCTAAATGATCTGTGTGCTTTGCAGATTTTATTATTTTTCTGTATTTCCCAATTATTTATGGTATAAGTCAGTGGTGAAACTGAACATATGGTTTTTATATTTTATGAATGTTGGTAGAAAGACAAACAGCAAAAAATTATGTCATTTATTTATGTAAAATAATTTACATAATTTAGTTATTTCTGAGCAAGACAGAAATAACTTCAAAAACCTTTTGTGGAGTGAACTCGTTTTTACATGCAGCCAAGATATTTTAACGTCCAGGATGATGTGACTGCAGCCAGTGGTGAATATGTATGATAAAAACCACTGATCTGATTATGAATTACTTGCGGTATTGTGAAAACTGCACAATAAATGTTTACTTTTTCAGGTTTTAGTTCAAGGGTTTTTAATTTTTACATAAAATAAAAACAATTTTTTATGAAAACTGCTCTATCAATACAAACATGAATGTTGAAAATAATTGAAGAAATGCACTAAGGTGACTGAGAAAAAAATATAATATTGATGATTATGTTATTTTTCTTGTTGAAAGATAACATCATTGATTGTTTTTGCAATGTTTTTGAAATGCACACAATCAACTTCACTGATTGTAATCTCAGTAATAGCAGCAACACGTTTCTAGACGTGGGATGGGGGTGGGCTTGATCGTTTCAGATTCACTATTCTGTTGTCAAAAACAAACATGCCCTCTAATGAGTGTTACCCTCAAGTGTTACCCTCAACCTCCTTTCCTTTCTCCCACAGATGATCAACACTGCAGAAGTCTGTTCTAATCCTCAGAAGTCTGTGGGTGAGCTTGCAGGACAGGGAAGCATTTCTCCCTCCTCAGTTTCTGGCTCTAATTGATTTTGGCGTTAATCTGCAGCTTCTGGACCGATGGCTAATATCTGACGGCCTGGAAGAGTTCAATCCTCTGCCTCAGGGCAGTTGTTGTATAAAAAGATAATTAAAGAAGATTAAGATAGGCTGTGTTATTATTTACCACAAGACAGAGAGAGGAAGGAGATGAAGATCAATACATAGTACAAAGACAGAAAGATTTTCAGTGTCACTGGGTGTCTAAACCAGGCTAGTGGAGGGAGATTTTGGAATGGAAACCACTTCGCTGAACTTATGGGATAGAAGAGAATTTTGACAAAACATCTTAATATAGGGCTTCCAATTATTGCTATGTTTCCAGAAGCTTTATTCATGTAGAAGACATAGAAAGGATGAACTAGATAAAAAAACCCAGGAGAAAGATTGAAAATGTATCAGATGACTTCACATATTATTTAGGATATACATAAAATGTATGCACACCCTTGGATCTTCACTTAAATTGAAATCATGGCTGCAAATTTGAGACCTGTCTTAGTTGTTGTGTCCTTGGGTAAGACACTTCACCCACAGAGGGCCGAACAGGTAGTGTCAGTGCATAGGAACCGTGCCCCAGGGCATCTGTGGGTATCCAGTACTATCCAGTAGCTTGCCACCATCAGTGTGTGAATACATGTGTGAAAGTGTGAATGGCCAAATGTAGTGTGAAGAGCTCTGGAGTCCTCTGGATTTGATGAAGCGCTATACAAGCCATTTACCATTTATCTTGCTGAAAAATGAATCTGTTTCCATCTCATTGATGTCTGTCAGATTGAATTAGATTATTAAATTCATATTTAAAAATGGGACAATACATATTAATGAACTTGTCCATGTAAATACATGAAATCATAGCCAGGTGACTATTTTCCTTCTCTAGTTAAATTGGTAGGCTGATATTAAGGTACCATAATATTCAAAGGGATAAAAAACACAAAAACTGGAATAAGGAATATACAAAATAACCATTAAGATCCTTATATCTCCTCAATGTTGGCATTTATGGCTTTCCAAGACCCAGATTTGTCCTCCATGACAGGGCAATATCTCTCTGCCATCATGTTGCCCACTATCCTGTTTTTCCTAGACTTGCTGCTGTGAGGCTTCCACACAGCATGATGCTTCCACCACCATACATTTTTGAGTACATGGTGCCTCTCTGCTGACTTGTAGTGTCTAATATTTATCAAAACATATTGTGGGGTCACCCATGTGTTTGGGTAAATTCCTGTTGTGGTTATGAATGAGCTTTTCCTTAATGCTGACACTGGAGAAGAACCCGGACAGACTCCTTCAACAACTGTAACTCCTACAATTGTTGCAGGTCACTCAGATTGGGAGTATATGCACATTGTAAAAATTGAATTTAGGGGGTTATCAGATTAACAAAAGAATATCATGTACTTTTAACTAAATAATTTCATGTTTCAAACAAAAATGTGATACAATCATGTTGGATAAACAAAAAATTCAACAACTTCACGTTTATGAAATTTAATCATGTTGAGATAACATGATTCATTATAGTCAGACTGATGAAGTGCTGAAGCCGAGTGAGATCACAGGATGTCACGCGAGTTCATGCGAGACAATCGTTTTTGTCTCAACTTGAATAACATGTATTAAAGTTGAAATAACGGGATTCAATTTAGTCAGAGTCATTTCCCTCCGAAGAGGGTCTAGTGAGATCAGGGGATCACGAGAGATTATGAGACATCACTGTTTTGCGCCTGGGAAAACTTCAAAGTGGTTTTAGTTACACATTAAACTATAGATATTAGTTTTTCTCTGCAGGGAACTATTGGCATTTAAGAACTGCAGCATTTAAGAGCTATAAAAAAAAGTATTTTTTTAAGAAAATACTTTTTTTCAGAAAAGTCTTTGAATTAACGTAATTAAATCATGGAAAGGATTTCCACATGATTAAATAGCTTTCTTTCAGCACGAAGCATGTTAGTTGAGCTAACTTAATTTTCATGAGTTGTTGTGCTGGTTCTATTGAATTACATTGGGTCCAACTATAGTAAATGAGTTGAATTAACCTTAAAAAATTATATTGAGCCAACACATTTTCTTTAAATTGGAATAACCATAATATATTAAGTTCAGCCAAAACTTAATAGAATAACCGTAATATATTAAGTTGAGTGTTCAGCCAACACATTTGATTTAGAATCAACCATAGAATAACTATAATAACATAAGTTTAGCCAACACAATTACTCTACATTGGAATAACCTTAATAAATTAAATTGACCTAATACGTTTGCTTTAAATATTAGTAACAGAATTACATGGATCTGAAATAAAGCAAAGTAATCAGGTGGAAAACCTTTCCATGATTTTTTTATGTTCATCCAAAGAGGTATTTTTTTCAGTGCAGCTCTCGGCAGATTTCAACCAGTGCCATACTTCTTCCATTTCTCATTGATGGGTTTGACAGAACAAATGGGAAGCAGCTTCATTTTAAGGCAGCTTTCTTAGAGTTGCTTTATGTTGTGTCTGTATCAGGACACAACAGACTGGACCTCCCAGACGCATGGGCTCTTTACAAAAATAACTTAACACGTGTCATCTGGAAACAGGCAAAATTAATTTTATTAACAGGACCTGTTAACTGAACTGAAGAGGTCACAATCTTTACAGAGGATGCATATTTATACAATCATTTCCTGTACCACAAATATATTGTATTAATTAATATTAATTCAAGCAAATTATTAGCAATAATTAATATTATTCAAATATTGACAAGTATGGGAAATTATTGTAATTATTTCACCTGGATTTTATTTCCAAAAGCACAAATTAGAGAAAAGTTCCAAAGGGATAAAAACACTTTGAGCACTGTGGCATCGCACTGCTGCCACCTTATGGTTCAAAGTGGAAAAACATCTTTTTGTTGGCTCACAATTGCTGAGGCAGAAAATATCTTTAAAAAGGTAGTGGATTTTTTTTTATTGGGGGGAATTAGTAAATAATCAGATAATTTTATGATTATGAATGCTATTGATAAATACTCCCTAACCACAGGTTTAAGGACTGGGAGCCATACCAAATGTGTACAAAAACAGTTTCAGTGTGAAATTACCAGGATGGTTAAATGATACAAATGTAAATATTGCATATACTGATAAATGCAAACTATGTTTTGAATTGAAATCATATTTCTGGCAATCTTCTCAACTGTAAAACCCAGTTCTTTTCTCTTCTGACCCTTCTTTCAGCAGTAGCCTGTTGCAGTAAAATCAAAATCCTCTCAGCTCATTGTTAGGAGAAACTTGAACTCGTTTCACAGTGTTTGACCTTTATTGACCTTAATTAATTTCAGACGCTTTAGCGTTATTAAAAGGTTAATGCAAATTTATATCAAACCCATACAGAACTGCAAAGTACAACTGTATCTTCAGTCCAACAGAACAATGTTGCATCGCTGTAGTATAAAAACTGTGGAATGTTGGATCAGGTTTCTCTCCAGCTTAAACTTAAAGAACACTAATTAAATCTACAGCACTGATATGGAAGACAATAAACATATAGTACATCATAACAATATTAACACACAAAGCTGTATTTACTGACAAACAGAAGTAGAGTGAGATCCACACAGTAGAAACCCAAGATTATCTGAGAACTACAATGCTAGATATTATTCACAATGATATTAGAGCCTATATTAAAATGATTAATACATTTGACTCAGAGTCATGGCCAGAAGAATGCAGCCAGAGAATTAGCTTGACTTTTGCTTTGTCTTTGTTGTTTTTTTAAGGGTGAAAAATCATATTGTTTATGGAAACCTATTTGTATTTTGGGATAAAATCATCAATTACGTTCATGTCAGTACTACAGTCAAATTCTTAGGAAATGTTCAGCTCAGATGATTCAAACAAATGATCAAATTCATTTCTGAAGGCTTCGTGACATCCAAGAGTTCAACAAGATCCTGCCATGTCCTGCAGGAGAATCATGTCGCTACCACAATGTTGGCACCTCAGTGTGAGTTTTGGACAAAGTGAGTAAAAGAAGATGCCTCACTTGCAAGCAAGTACACATATAGACCATAATAGCCTACGGTACTCCAAAGTTAGCTTAACTAATTTTTCTTTGTGCAGTTATAGACATTTGAAAAAAAATCCTGTGTCTGGTACAGACACAGCATTCCTAATGGGCTAAAGATCTTCTCAACAGTACTTATAAACTCTCCAGTTCTCAAAATGTAAGTGGATAAACTTTAAGTGAAATTGTATATGGCCAGCATAGCACTTTATCTATTACACAGGACTTCAAAACTCTTCCCACTACATTCAGTCATTCACCCATTCACACACACATTCACACATTGACAGCAGTCACAGCTGACAGAGGTGAGGTGACACCAGGTCCTCTGACCACCAGCAGCAGGATGGTGAAGTGTCTTGCCTAAGGGCACAATGATAGAGACAGATAAAAAGGGAATCAAACCAGCAACCCACCGATTTCAACAGGATAAACTTCCACCACTGTCGCCCCCACACTCAGATAATAAAATATGAGTGAATCAATTGAGTAAATAATAGGCTGAAAGATTGAATCCATGTTGAAGCCTGATATTGAAATGATATTGAAAGTGGTCAGTGACTGTTATGTTGAATTAACTTTAGGGTTTCAATCATTGCTGACAATATATCAATCATGATTCAACCATCATCTAAATGTGGATGCACTGCACTTTGTGTTGATTTCATTTGAATCAAAGTTAAGGAATCAACATTGATTCATGTACATTTTTTGGTCTGATAGTTCTGCATCATAGCATATCATTAAAATTTTTAACTGGTGTTAAACACACAATCTTGTTGGCAGATGATGGATATTATGTTGTTCAAAATTGTCTTACTTGCATATTT